>NW_026732273.1:0-124469 GCF_028476545.2 Physella acuta
AAATATAAACGAAACAATATTCCTAAAGTCTGTCCGAGTTTGAACTAGTACTAGCTATAGCGAATAACAATGTTATCTGTTGGTTATAGCAAATACTTGAATCCCGTGTGTACAATGTTTTCAAGTGATGTAGCTGATGTTTGTATATCAACCCCTACAGCATGGCTATCTATCAGAATTCTGGGTAATGTTTGCGTTATGTTTTATAAATCAACTTTAGAATTACAGTATGTGGTGGATGCCAGACGAGCGTGTATCCAGCTTTCCTCTAATCCTGGATGCCTGGATAAGCTGCCCAGACTCGCCACTCCAAAACGTCAAGATGTCTATCACCGCCCGACCCCGACTCCAAGACGTGCTCCATGGCGCAGTGGATTCGTTAGATTACCGAGATTGCCCTAACGATGTAAACTATTGTCTTACCCCCCGACCCTCGGGCCGGTGAGACCCAGGCCACGTTTTCCTGACACCGTTAGAACACAACCGCAGACGCGAAACGGGCGCGGGACATCTAAAAGCTTGGCAAACACCGGCTCGGTTCCACCGGGCTCCATTCAAATCATGCGGGAGGTAAAAAGTCAGAACTCCAAGAAGACGAATGGTCTGCCATAGATTCTAGAGAGAAAGGGGAGAGAAGAATAGATATCTCTATGACTGGGTTCTTGTTTTTTTTAATATTGGCACTCTCGAGGTGGGATAATAAGGATGACTTGAAGAATTGTGCGCGAGAGTGGTTGCGGTCTGTTGCACAAAGACAATCAAATATGACACGAGGTTTGATATTGACATGTACGCAGTCGTGATTGATACTATATAATTAGAGAGGGAAAAAGATAAGAGTTTTTAGAAGCACGGAGGGCTAGAAGAGGTAAAAAAAAAAGATTTTGTAAAGATGATTTAAATATTTTATTATAAAGAAAAGAAAAATAGTTGTCTGTATGGAAAAGGGGGGTGCTTAAAGAAATAGAACACGAGTATTACAACAAAAATTGTGTTCGCATTCAGGTAATTAAATCTTTGATTGTGAGTCCGCCCAGCCCTGATGGGTACCCGGCCTATGTTTGGGAAAGTTCAAGCTGTTGCGCATTATTCCAGATGAGTAACTCTACCTTATCCATTGTTTTCAAGCCCAAGCTGGGTATGAAGGTGAGGATAAATACATAGCAGACGACAGGTCATTTAACTTTTTTTTTTTCTGCGACTGTTGTTTGACGACTTGAGGACGTATGCTGGCGTCCACAGTTCGAATCCACGCGAGAAGAGGACCCGCAGTTACACAAGCTTTTGTGTACTTGATTGGTTTATTACCTGTATTACCTGTATTACCTGTACGGGACACTAATCAAACATGGGTAACATGCAAGTCTTATCGTAGCTAGGTGCTAGCGGGTGCCTAGTGGACACAATGAATTAGACTTTTGTGTACTAGATTGGTTCATTACCTGTATTACCTGTACGGGACACTAATCAAACATGGGTAACATGCAAGTCTTATCGTAGCTAGGTGCTAGCGGGTGCGTCGTGGACACAATAAATTACAGACAAAGATTGTTAATGTTTTCTCTAATTAAGAATAGGCACTAGATTAAAGACCATATTTTTTGTCGCAGTTGGATAAACACAGTGCATAGAGAAAACAACGTTTGGATCCCAGTTGCAGAATGTTTTTTTTTTCTTGAAAAGACGATTTCTTATGCTACATTAATATAGATATCTATCCCCTCTCCCATCAGAAAACTTCTCATTGATTTACAGCTGCATAACTCCCTCTCTTCCTCCTTCTCTATCTCTCCCTCTCTCTCCCTCCCCCTGTCTCTCTGCCCCCCCCCCCTCCTCTTTCTCTCTCTCTCTGTCCCTCTGGCTCTATGGAAGACGAAAGTATGCTCCTAGACTGGAACATGGTCAAAAGTCCACCATCAGCCGCAAGACTCGCAGATTTCCTCCAGGCACCAACCGTGTTGGACATGAGGGACACTTCTGTCAGGTGAGTTTCGGCTTAACAAGTGCGAGTTCTACCGCTAGACCACGCCGTTCCTACTTAAAAATGCTTACCAAAATTAGTAACCAGAAAAAACAAACAACTTCCGCTTCAGTCGTTAAACAAAGTATTGCTACGAAATTATGTTGTGGTGTATGGACGAAGTTAAGAGGGAAGAGACGCTTCAGTCTTGAATCAAAAGTTTTGCCACAAACAGGACATGTCGTTGTTGTAGTTTTAAGCCGTCGCCTCAAAGTTGGCTTGTGCACTGTGTTTGGTACTTGTCGCTTTCTTTGAAGCCTTCAAACTGTGTGTCTAACTCTTGGGGGGGGGGGGGGGGGGGGTGTCTAGTGGCCGGGACTAATTCTGGGGGGGGGGGGTCTAGTGGCCAGGGCTAACTTGGGGGTGGGGGATCTAGTGGCCAGGACTAACTCTTGGGGGTTGGGATCTAGTGGCCAGGTCTAACTTGGGGGTGGGGTTCTAGTGGCCAGGGCTAACTCTTGGGGGTGGGGGATCTAGTGGCCAGGTCTAACTTGGGGGTTGGGATCTAGTGGCCAGGGCTAACTCTTGGGGGTTGGGATCTAGTGGCCAGGTCCTAACTTGGGGGTTGGGATCTAATGGCCAGGGCTAACTATCGGGGGTTGGGATCTAATGGCCAGGACTTTGGGGGTGGGGGATCTAGTGGCCAGGACTTTGGGGGTGGGGGATCTAGTGGCCAGGACTTTGGGGGTGGGGGATCTAGTGGCCAGGACTTTGGGGGTGGGGGATCTAGTGGCCAGGACTTTGGAGGTGGGGGATCTAGTGGCCAGGACTTTGGGGGTGGGGGATCTAGTGGCCAGGGCTTTGGGGGTGGGGGATCTAGTGGCCAGGACTTTGGGGGTGGGGGATCTAGTGGCCAGGACTTTGGGGGTGGGGGATCTAGTGGCCAGGACTTTGGGGGTGGGGGGATCTAGTGGCCAGGACTTTGGGGGTGGGGGATCTAGTGGCCAGGACTTTGGGGGTAGGGGATCTAGTGGCCAGGACTTTGGGGGTGGGGGATCTAATGGCCAGGACTTTGGGGGTGGGGGATCTAGTGGCCAGGACTTTAGGGGTGGGGGATCTAGTGGCCAGGACTTTGGGGGTGGGGGATCTAGTGGCCAGGACTTTGGGGGTGGGGGATCTAGTGGCCAGGACTTTGGGGGTGGGGGATCTAGTGGCCTAGACTTTGGGGGTGGGGGATCTAGTGGCCAGGACTTTGGGGGTGGGTGATCTAGTGGCCAGGGCTAACTCTTGGGGGGGGGATCTAGTGGCCAGGGCTAACTCTTGGGGGGGGGGGGGGAATCTAGTGGCCAGGACTTTGGGGGTGGGGGATCTAGTGGCCAGGACTTTGGGGGTGGGGGATCTAGTGGCCAGGACTTTGGGGGTGGGGGATCTAGTGGCCAGGACTTTGGGGGTGGGGGATCTAGTGGCCTAGACTTTGGGGGTGGGGGATCTAGTGGCCAGGACTTTGGGGGTGGGTGATCTAGTGGCCAGGGCTAACTCTTGGGGTGGGTGATCTTGGCCAGGACTTTGGGGGTGGGGGATCTAGTGGCCAGGACTTTGGGGGTGGGGATCTAGTGGCCAGGACTAACTCTTGGGGTGGGGGGGGGTCTAGTGGCCAGGGCTTTGGGGGTGGGGGATCTAGTGGCCAGGTCTAACTTGGGGGTGGAGTTCTAGTGGCCAGGGCTAACTCTTGGGGGTGGGGGATCTAGTGGCCAGGTCTAACTTGGGGGTGGGGTTCTAGTGGCCAGGGCTAACTCTTGGGGGTGGGGGGATCTAGTGGCCAGGTCTTTAGGGGTGGGGGATCTAGTGGCCAGGACTTTGGGGGTGGGGGGATCTAGTGGCCAGGACTTTGGGGGTGGGGGATCTAGTGGCCAGGACTTTGGGGGTGGGGGATCTAGTTGCCAGGACTTTGGAGGTGGGGGATCTAGTGGCCAGGACTTTGGGGGTGGGGATCTAGTGGCCAGGGCTTTGGGGGTGGGGGATCTAGTGGCCAGGACTTTGGGGGTGGGGGATCTAGTGGCCAGGATTTTGGGGGTGGGGGATCTAGTGGCCAGGACTTTGGGGGTGGGGGATCTAGTGGCCAGGACTTTGGGGGTGGGGGATCTAGTGGCCAGGACTTTGGGGGTGGGGGATCTAGTGGCCAGGGACTTTGGGGGTGGGGGATCTAGTGGCCAGGACTTTGGGGGTGGGTGATCTAGTGGCCAGGACTTTGGGGGTGGGGGATCTAGTGGCCAGTACTTTGGGGGTGGGGGATCTAGTGGCCAGGACTTTGGGGGTGGGGATCTAGTGGCCAGGACTAACTCTTGGGGTGGGGGGGGTCTAGTGGCCAGGACTTTGGGGGTGGGGGATCTAGTGGCCAGGGCTTTGGGGGTGGGGGGATCTAGTGGCCAGGGCTAACTCTTGGGGGGGGGGGGGGGGATCTAGTGGCCAGGGCTAACTCTTGGGGGGGGGGGGGGGGAAATCTAGTGGCCAGGGCTTTGGGGTGGGGGATCTAGTGGCCAGGACTAACTCTTGAGGGGTGGGGATCTTGTGGCCAGGGCTAACTCTTGGGGGTGGGGGATCTAGTGGCCAGGTCTAACTTGGGGGTGGGGGATCTAGTGGCCAGGTCTAACTTGGAGTTTGGGGATCTAGTGGCCAGGACTTTGGGGGTGGGGGATCTAGTGGCCAGGGCTTTGGGGGTGGGGGATCTAGTGGCCAGGGCTAACTCTTGGGGGTGGGGATCTAGTGGCCAGGACTTTGGGGGTGGGGGATCTAGTGGCCAGGACTTTGGGGGTGGGGGATCTAGTGGCCAGGGCTAACTCTTGGGGGGGGGGGGGATCTAGTGGCCAGGTCTAACTTGGGGGTGGGGGATCTAGTGGCCAGGTCTAACTTGGAGTTTGGGGATCTAGTGGCCAGGACTTGACGGTTGTCACGTGATCTGCTGTAGCAGCCTGACGGGGGATCTAGTGGCCAGGACTTTGGGGGTGGGGGATCTAGTGGCCAGGACTTTGGGGGGTGGGGGATCTAGTGGCCAGGACTTTGGGGGTGGGGGATCTAGTGGCCAGGACTTTGGGGGGTGGGGGATCTAGTGGCCAGGACTTTGGGGGTGGGGGATCTAGTGGCCAGGACTTTGGGGGTGGGTGATCTAGTGGCCAGGACTTTGGGGGTGGGGATCTAGTGGCCAGGACTAACTCTTGGGGTGGGGGGGGGGGTCTAGTGGCCAGGACTTTGGGGTTGGGGATCTAGTGGCCAAGGCTTTGGGGGTGGGGGATCTAGTGGCCAGGGCTAACTCTTGGGGGGGGGGGGGATCTAGTGGCCAGGGCTAACTCTTGGGGGGGGGGGGGGAATCTAGTGGCCAGGGCTTTGGGGGTGGGGGATCTAGTGGCCAGGACTAACTCTTGAGGGGTGGGGATCTTGTGGCCAGGGCTAACTCTTGGGGGTGGGGGATCTAGTGGCCAGGTCTAACTTGGGGGTGGGGGATCTAGTGGCCAGGTCTAACTTGGAGTTTGGGGATCTAGTGGCCAGGACTTTGGGGGTGGGGGATCTAGTGGCCAGGGCTTTGGGGGTGGGGGATCTAGTGGCCAGGGCTAACTCTTGGGGGTGGGGATCTAGTGGCCAGGACTTTGGGGGTGGGGGATCTAGTGGCCAGGACTTTGGGGGTGGGGGATCTAGTGGCCAGGGCTAACTCTTGGGGGGGGGGATCTAGTGGCCAGGTCTAACTTGGGGGTGAGGGATCTAGTGGCCAGGTCTAACTTGGAGTTTGGGGATCTAGTGGCCAGGACTTGACGGTTGTCACGTGATCTGCTGTAGCAGCCTGACGGGGGATCTAGTGGCCAGGACTTTGGGGGTGGGGGATCTAGTGGCCAGGACTTTGGGGGTGGGGGATCTAGTGGCCAGGACTTTGGGGGTGGGGGATCTAGTGGCCAGGACTTTGGGGGTGGGGGATCTAGTGGCCAGGACTTTGGGGGTGGGGGATCTAGTGGCCAGGACTTTGGGGGTGGGGGATCTAGTGGCCAGGACTTTGGGGGTGGGTGATCTAGTGGCCAGGGCTAACTCTTGGTGTGGGTGATCTAGTGGCCAGGACTTTGGGGGTGGGGGATCTAGTGGCCAGGTCTAACTTGGAGTTTGGGGATCTAGTGGCCAGGACTTGACGGGTGTCACGTGATCTGCTGTAGTAGCCTGACGCGCGTCCAGGACCTGTAAGACGGTATAGAGGGTGGGGTGGGATGGGGGGGTGTGTTTACCATCCAATGAATGGGATCGGGTGGCTGAAAGCTCCATCTGTCGCACGGGCGTGGGGTGGGGTAAGGGGGGGTTAGATATGTGGTACCCGCACCTCTTTTCGCTTGTTGACTCAAGATCTCAACAGTTTTATTAGTCTTATCAATATGGGCGACGCCGCCCAGGTAACCAGGTAATAGCCGGCTATCGAAAGGGTTGGAAAAGTGGCCGGTGATGTCGTCTTCTCACGTGCGTTGCGCGTGCGTTGGAGTGGTGAGCCGTCTGTGGGCAGGCGACACTCGGGCGTTTGTCTCCCCTCCCCCCCCCAGGTCTTCAAAGACAGGCTTGCCCTCCCCCCCCCTCACTACTGTTGGGTGCGTCAGTCATAACATAGGCGTCAGCGTCCCGCGTCACGACGCGTGTTGCATAAGAGTCACCGAAAGATTCGTCGAAAGAAGAAAAAAAACATAAAACGATTGTCTTTCAATTTAAAACACAGGAGTGTTTAGACTCACCGTTCAATTCCACAAACCTCCATAACACACACAGACGGCACCCGTCGCCCCCCCCCCCCCCCCCCCCCCCCCACAAAAAAAAAAAGAATTTTCGCTAACTTTTTATTTTTCGCGAACCAACACGAGGCGCGCGCCATCAAAAGACGGAAGCAAACAAACCGGCTAGTCAAACCTTGAGCCATGCGCACCGACTGTCCTGCGCACGATGCCGCACCGTGCGCACGCTTTTGTATCGTCAGTCGGACAAGATTAGCGCTCCGGTTCTCACGTTGGCCGGCGTGAGAAGAGCTTAAAGCGCCGCAGCTTAACCGGGTGACACAAAGCGTAATGTGTTCGGTTGTTGCGACACACCGCGCTATTTTTAGCGGTAATCAAACCAGGGGGGGATAATCTAAAGTCTTTTACAAGCTGTGCTGAAGAGGCGCTCTCTTACTTGGAACGAGAACATGCATCTTGTTCTTTGATAAAAATTAAGTAGGCCTATTGGTTTATATAACATAACGGTATGCTGTATCGTGTACAGTATTCAATCTCTTATTCGTAGAATTAATGTGTGGTTAATAAACGAACAATAAAAAAGGATAAAAAAAACAACTACCGAGGACATTGAATACACATATTATAGAATACAAAAATAATCGATTTAACTTAACTAGGTATTTGGCAAACTGAATGTGTATCTAACATAAACAACAACACCATTAACCAAAAAGTGATCGGTTTAAAATAAAGTATTTGTGATCAAATGTCATCGCAGAAAGAAAAAAAAAAGATGACATTTTAAATGGAATTGGTAGGCCCCTATCCATTAGAAATGGTCTTGTCTTTAGATATAAATCTGGAGTAAAATGCAATGGAGGCGAGCGAGTTGACGAGATTCCTTCCATAATGTTGTTGTCATGGAATAAAAACGTGCTTTTTAGATTTAGACCGTAAAAAAAAATAAAAAATAAAAACTTAAGCCTAAAATTAATTTAGAAATTTTATATTTTTAGAATAAATGCTATAAAAGTTGCAAATCCAGAGAACTTGAAAATAATTTGTTGAGTTTAAGGCTACATTTCTATTTATTTTCATCAAGCCTAAGTTATAACCGGATGTTTCACTTTCGTAAGACAAATATTGATTGGCTGTACAGTAACTTAGCGATCGATAACTATTTGTTTACAAAACTTTGCAGATCAAGTTTTTAAATTACAATGCAAATTTAAAACCCCATGACCTAGTTTTCTATTTTTAGCTTACAATTTGTACAATAAAATCTATGACGGCCTATCCAATAGCAGGATGCCATTGTTTATGTCGCCATTACACGTGAAAACCAAATTGTTTTTGCTTTTTTTTTAATTTTTATTTAGTTACCGAAAATATTATAAACATCAAATACATCCAATCTTTAGTAAAGTCCGAAAAAAACCAGACAGACAGGATTTTATAACCATATTAATTGTAACTACGCCGTGCCTGATTTTTAAACTAATTTATACACCTCTCAAATACCTTTGAGAGTTTTCTCGCTCGTGTCCATTTAAAAAAAAATACGGCAGAACCTTTCCCAGCACTTGACCACCTCCTTGATACCTTCGCCGAACGTGATAAACATCAGAACAGACAAAATCAACTTAATGCTAATCATTTTCTAGACTGGGATTGAGTCTAGGACCGGTCCTTAACAAACTGTCTGCGTGTGACGTGATGGTACGCTTTACACGCAAACACCACCGTGGTACCCAGTAATATCGTGACGCGGTTGTACGCTACACATATCAACATCACCGTGGTACCCACTAATATCGTGACGTGGTTGTACGCTACACACATCAACATCACCGTGGTACCCAGTAATATCGTGACGTGGTTGTACGCTACACACATCAACATCACCGTGGTACCCAGTAATATCGTGACGCGGTTGTACGCTACACATATCAACATCACCGTGGTACCCACTAATATCGTGACGTGGTTGTACGCTACACACATCAACATCACCATGGTACCCAGTAATATCGTGACGCGGTTGTACGCTACACACGGCAACATCACCGAGGTACCCACTAATACCGTGACGTGGTTGTACCCTACACATCAACGTCACTGAGGTACCTAATATTTGTTTGTTTGTATGTTGCACTCTCGCTACAACAACACCACTGATGTGCCCACTACTAGCGTCACGTGGTTGTAAGGTGTACTCTAGCCACAACAACAACATTAGCCGGGTCTGGCTCTAATTGCAGGGTACTCGGTGCGTTTTCACGTGATGCCTACTTGTTGTCGCCCCGACCCCCAGCCGCACTGGTTAACCCCGACCGAAGTCTCGAGTTAGTCCAACCCGGCCCATCAGCTTTAGAACGACAGGACTAATTACCGTGGGTGGGGTCGCCATTAGGGCCATAGACCAACACAATAAGATCGTCTCAAGTTTACAATTCACGTTTTGTACAGTCTAAAGTTTACAATACAAGTTTGAAACAGTCTTCCGTCAAGAGGGGTGCAGTCAAAGGGATTGAAATAAACAATCTCTAGACTGGGAGGGGGACATTGTCTTTGAAGCACAGAAGACACATAAAGACGGATGTCAGTTCTGAATACCGGGGAATGTCTGGGAAAGGTCAAAATATTTCCTGAAATAATTTACATAGTTAATGTCAACCAATCAATCCCTTCTTCACTTAGAGATGCGCTTCATTAAAAGTAGTCAAGTTGAACGAAAACTCTAATAGTATTTCACTGGACTTAATTGTTTAGTACATTTGAGGTCAAATTTGAATGATCCCATGCAAGTTTGCCAGAAGTTATATTTGGTTGGTGACTTCTTGAGTACAACTGGGGTCAAATTTGAATCGTAAAGAGTAGGCTACACAATCGTTATGGTATCAAGAAATATTTGCATTGAAATAATATTTGGAAATCGGCAAACTCAGAAGAGCACACTTTGGTAATGTGACCAAAACAAAAATATTATGTCTTTTAAAAACTCGGATTAAAGGCTACTGGATACAGATAAAAAACAAAAAGTAATAAGCCAAATTTTCAAAATAACATTTGTTTTTAATTTACATGTGTAATATTGTTTACACAGTACCCACAAGGCTTTATTGTTTTGTAATTTAATCTATAAATAGAAAACTATTGTAATATAAGAAACAAATTAAAAAAAAAATTATTTTTTGAATGAGATCTTTTACCATAGCGAAAATAAAATCCGTCTAATTTAGATCAATGTTGTTTGAAATCGTAGGCGTAACAGCAGTGGCGTAGCGAGGTCGGGTGTCACCCGATGAGGCACTTAATGGTGTCCCCCCCCCCCCAGAGGCGTAGCGACCCTTCCCGGCGCCCGGGGACAAACTGTCGATTTGCACCCCCCCCCCCCTCAAACTTTCGCTTTGCACCCCCCTTCTCCACCCCTATCGGGATTTGTCAAATTTGCTCTTAAAAGACTATTTAACACTCGAATTAATCACTTAATTAAGTGGAATTATCATTTTTTCTCTATATATTTTGCTATTTTTTGCATTGGTGTCACCCGGTGTGATCCGAACCCCCCGCCCCACATCCCCCTCGCTACGCCACAGCTTAACAGATTTCATCAATTGAGAAAAGGGGGGGGGGGGGCGCGGTTTGCCTTTGCTCATAATGTTTTGTTTTGTTTTTACAAAGGCTCTACGTGCGTTGAATGAGTTTCCGAACCTCCTTGAAACTCACACGATTATAGTGAATTGTGCTTACCATCTCCAGTGTCCAACACTGGCTACCCCTGTAGTTCAAAGATCCGATACGAAAGTTTGATTGCCTTCGATAACTATCGACTCATAACCTGAGATGGATACAGGACAAAGATGATCTTTGTGATCAATGTGAGGATCTTCTCAAATGTTTTTTTCATCAATCATCTTTAGGGTATCATAACGTATTTTTTGTGTCATTTTTTTTTCATGCGCGCGCTATGCTCACCGCCATATGCTGTAACGCTTGGAAATAAAATCCCTTAAATTTTTTATACTTTTCTTTTTTTTCAAGATTTTTTTTTGTTTCAGAGAATTTTACCCGATTTTTAAAATCGATTTTCAATTTGAGATGAGATGCACCTATTGTTGAGCAGTGGTTTAATATCACGTGACAATAATAGGCCATTTTAAGTTGCGCGACATAGACCTCTGCGTGGAGGTAATATGACTTGTGATTTTTTTTTAAAGATGACTGATGACTGTCACACGAGGGGGGTCAGATGACTTCAGATAAATAATGGAAGGTGTCATCTTGACCTAGATTTGGAGATGTCTACAATTCCAAGCAGAATGTGTTTAAGGGGAGGGGATGAAATAGGAAGATTCAAAGATATGCTAAGAGTTAAGCACCTTATATACCAGGGCAATTACGTCTAATGGTTCGTCCGTCTTGATGATTTTTTTTTACATCAAATTTACGACATACGACCATTAAAGTAACAATCGGACGTGGGTACCACGGCAGGCGTATCAAACGCGTGCATTGTGTCACATGTATAATTATTTACAACTTAAACTGTTGAAGTTAAGCATCGAACATAAAAGGTTTAAATACGAGCATCTTATATAACACATACAATATGGGGAACATCAACATGTCACATAACACATTAGGAATGTTGATCATAAACATCACATAACACGGACGCATAGCATCTTATTTCTATATTTTTTTATTTTCACCGGTGTCGCCAGATTAGGGGTTTAGATTAACGTGGTAATCTGAATCAGGACGTGTCCCATGCCAGGTAATACATCAAATGGTAACAACACGTCTTCAATACCCCCCACCCTACCCCCATGACAGTCGCTGTCTGTTCTTTTTTATAATTTGATTAATTTGACAATATAAAAAAAATCGTTTCAGACGAGCGAACACATGATTCACACAATAAAAAAAAATCACACCTTGTTTTTTATATACTTACAGCAGGTGTCTAACACCCCACTTTCCACCCCCTTCATACACTCTTCTCACCCCCACCCCCCTCCCCAACCCCGGCTACGCTCCTCTTATCAAGAAACCCCTAACCGTTATCGCCCCCAAAATCATAAGGTCTCACCAATAGAGGCAATAAAAATCAGAGAACGGCTTCTATCAGCCTTTGTTGTGCAATGCTCAAGCGGCCCTAAACACCAGCTATGAAGTGCGAATTAAAAGACACCGAAAATAGGAGAGAAGAAAAAAAAAATTGAAGATTTTACGGATGGTTTTCTTCGATAATTTTCGAGTGGTCTTCTCCTTTTTTTTCCAAATAGACTCTCCCAAAGCGTTATATTCAAGGGGTCAACTCCTAAAACTCCACTTGTCGTTACTGGTATGCTTGAAGGAGACAGAGAAGGCTGAGGTACATTGCATGATGACAAGCATAGTGGGGATATAGAGTTCAAGTTTATGTTTTCGTCATTCCGATTGTAACCATTCAGTACATAACATGGGGTCTTCGGGTTTAATATTATAGGTCAGATTTTGGTAAACTAAGGTGTGATGAATTGATAACGGTTATGTTTTTGTTTATAATAGCGCCGGCATATGTTAGTGTTGTGGCGTATCAAGTAATTGTGCTGCTGTTATAGAGAATAAGGATAAGGTTACGGATGACGATAAGGACGTATAATGATGTTCAAATAAGGGGAGATTTAAGGGCTGCTAGGGCTAGGGCTAGGGCTAGGGCTAGGGCTAGGGCTAGGGCTAGGGCTAGGGCTAGGGCTAGGGCTAGGGCTAGGGCTAGGGCTAGGGCTAGGGCTAGGGCTAGGGCTAGGGCTAGGGCTAGGGCTAGGGCTAGGGCTAGGGCTCAGCAGCTTTAAATATAACACTCTAAACGACGTTAGTTCTGAAATTTCACTTAATTCTGATGTAGTTATAAACAAATAAACAGAAAGAGCAAAAGAATTTGAATGATCATTATTTATCAAAATGCATGAGCAGTACACACGACAAAAATTGAAACTCGAATGTAAAGAATTATCTAAAATACGACAAAGAACTACAAAGCACAACAGGATTACTCAACTCGCATAAACTTTACATGACCTATAGATCTATCATGTCGGCGTTATTAACACTCAAAGTGACCTTAACACGCTTATCACAACACCGGAAACGGTCAATCCCCTCGGGTATCGTCTTCCCCAGCCAGCTCCGATCTCACCAGCGGTATTCGATTACCTGTAACGCCGTCACGCCCGTCGTTGCTAGGTGTTGCTAGCGTAAACATCACACGCGAGGCGAATGGATGCGCACCGCTGTGCTGTTAGCGGGATCAAAAACCGTGCAGGCCGCCTAAAAACAATCTGATTGGCCAGGGGCGTACCACGTGATCAGCAACACCTTGAGAGATAACACGGAATGAGTTTACCACCGGCGCTATCAGACGACTAATTGCCCGAGATTGACCACTCGAATACCCTAGCGTATCGATCCTCCTGGACATACTTCTTCAATTACCGTTCCCTTTGATTAGTGGAATCAACCGGCACTCGCGCCAATCACACCCAAGAGATCGATAACCGCTTATTAGCCGGGGTCGAGAAATTGATAAGTCACTGGGCACAAAGGCTGATTGGCGCACGGGCTATTTATAGAATGTCTCGTGAATTGAAGAGAGATGTGGGTCTCCAATGCAAGAAGATACGGGGGTTGGGGGAAGAGGGGGGGGGGTTAGTACACCTCTACATTAGTCGTCAAACAGACCCCCCCACGCATGTTTGTGACGTCATTTCCTGTTACTCTTTAGCCAGTGACCAACACGCAATAGTGTCACTAAAAGACCAATGACATGCGTCATGTAAAGTCTCACACTCTGAGGCGTCACAAAAATTGGTACCTTCTCAAAGAGTCATCTTAGACACGACATTTAAAGCATGTCAATACCTTATTATTTGGTGTGTATCCCGCGCACAAAGTGGTCAAGTTGGACAATTCGTTAAACGTCTTTTTTCTTTTATGTGTAAAGTGGTAGAGTGGTAGAGTGGTAGAGTGGTAGAGTGGTAGAGTGGTAGAGTGGTAGAGTGGTAGAATGGTAGAGTGGTAGAGTGGTAAAGTGGTGGTAGAGTGGTAGAGTGGTAGAGTGGTAGAGTGGTAGAGTGGTAGAGTGGTAGAGTGGTAGAGTGGTGTTGATAGAGAGGTAGAGTGGTAGAGTGGTAGAGTGGTAGAGTAGTAGAGTGGTAGAGTGGTAAAGTGGTAAAGTGGTAGATTGGTAGAGTGGTAAAGTGGTAGAGTGATAGAGTGATAGAGTGGTAGAGAGGTAAAGTGATAAAGTGGTAGAGTGGTAGAGAGGTAGAGTGGTAGAGTGGTAGAGTGGTCGGGTGGTAGAGCGGTAGAGTGGTAAAGTGGTAGGGTGGTAGAGTGGTAGAGTGGTAAAGTGGTAAAGTGGTAGAGTGGTAGAGTGGTAAAGTGGTAGAGTGGTAGAGTGGTAGAGTGGTAGAGTGGTAGAGTGGTAAAGTGGTAAAGTGGTAGAGTGGTAGAGTGGTAAAGTGGTAGAGTGGTAGAGTGGTAGAGTGGTAGAGTGGTAGAGTGGTAGAGTGGTAGAGTGGTAGTGGTAGAGTGGTAGAGTGGTAGAGTGGTAAAGTGGTAAAGTGGTAGAGTGGTAGAGTGGTAAAGTGGTAAAGTGGTAGAGTGGTAGAGTGGTAAAGTGGTAGAGTGGTAGAATGGTAGAATGGTAGAGTGGTAGAGTGATAGAGTGGTAGAGTGGTAGAGTGGTAAAGTGGTAGAGTGGTAGAGTGGTAGAGTGGTAGAGTGGTAAAGCGGTAGAGTGGTAGAGTGGTAGATTGGTAACGTGGTAAAGTGGTAAAGTGGTAGAGTGGTAGAGTGGTGGTAGAGTGGTGGTAGAGTGGTAGAGTGGTAGAGTGGTAGAGTGGTAGTGTGGTGGTAGAGTGGTAGAGTGGTAGAGTGGTAGAGTGGTAGAGTGGTAGAGTGATAGAGTGGTAGAGTGGTAGAGTGGTAGAGTGGTAGAGTGATAGAGTGGTAGAGTGGTGGTAAAGTGGCAAAGTGGTAGAGTGGTAGAGTGATAGATTGGTGGTGGTAGAGTCGTAGAGTGGTGGTAAAGTGGCAAAGTGGTAGAGTGGTAGAGTGGTAGAGTGGTAAAGTGGTAGAGTGGTGGTAGAGTGGTGGTAGAGTGGTGGAAGAGTGGTAGAGTGGTGGTAGAGTGGTAGAGTGGTAGAGTGGTGTTAGAGTGGTAGAGTGGTAGTGTGGTAGAGTGGTAGAGTGGTAGAGTGGTGGTAGAGTGGTAGTGTGGTTGAGTGGTAGAGTGGTAGAGTGGTGGTAGAGTGGTAGAGTGGTAGAGTGGTAGAGTGGTAAAGTGGTAGAGTGGTAGAGTGGTAGAGTGGTAGAGTGGTAGAGTGGTAGAGTTAGTGGTAGAGTGGTAAAGTGGCAGAGTGGTAAAGTGAGTGGTCGAGTTGTAGAGTGGTAAAGTGGTAAAGTGGTAGAGTGGTAAAGTGAGTGGTCGAGTGGTAGAGTGATAAAGTGGTAAAGTGGTAGAGTGGTAAAGTGGTAAAGTGGTAAAGTGGTAAAGTGGTAAAGTGGTAAAGTGGTAAAGTGGTAAAGTGGTAAAGTGGTAAAGTGGTAAAGTGGTAAAGTGATAGAGTGGTAAAGTGAGTGGTCGAGTGGTGGAGTGGTAGATTGGTAGAGTGGTAGAGTGGTAGAGTGGTAGAGTGGTAGAGTGGTAGAGTGGTCGAGTGGTAGAGTGGTAGAGTGGTAGAGTGGTAAAGTGGTAGAGTGGTAGAGTGGTAGAGTGGTTGGGTGGTAGAGTGGTAGAGTGGTAGGATGGTAGGGTGGTAGAGTGGTAGTGTAATAGAGTGGTAGAGTGGTAGAGTGGTAGTGTGGTAGAGTGGTAGAGTGGTAGAGTGGTAGGATTGTAGGGTGGTAGAGTGGTAGTGTAATAGAGTGGTAGAGTGGTAGAGTGGTAGTGTGGTAGAGTGGTAGAGTGGTAGAGTGGTAGAGTGGTAGTGTGGTAGAGTGGTAGAGTGGTAGACAAAGACAACGTTCCCTCTAAGGGGAAAAAGCTAGTGTACAAAGTTTATTTTGTTTGCGCGGTGTTCTAAAAGTCTTATACATGAATATATTAATTTAACTAAACAACTGCCCGGCAGGTTGACAACTATGCGCGGCCGCGCTACCGCGCAGTGTACATGGAACATATGAATGGTAGAGCGTGTTGTTTCTGGTATGAAAATCTGATTTCGGATCCCAACGAAATCTATAAATAGCACTTTTTAAAATAAAAATAAAAAATGTTTCTGACGACTGCGATATTTTCTCTTACATTGACCCTGAGTATTGAAGAACATGAGAGTTTAAGCTCACTTAATTCTAACAATTAAAATACCATAAAAAATAACGTTAAATCTTGTAAAAAAATTAGAACTAAACTATCCGACCACACACTTCTTAACCTCCAGCCCACACATCATCATTTTTTTTTGTAGCTGAAATATAAAACACCACCTCCTTCCTATTTTGGACGGGTAGTATTTTGTCATATCTCTATCGGCGTCCTCTATTCAAATACCCGTATCACGTGGTACACCACAAGATTAAAAGTCTCAACATTTCGTGTAACAAATCAAACTCCTGCAAACATTCCTTCTGCTCTTGTTTACATCTCAACATTACCTTTCGCCCAAAATGTCGTCAGAAATGGACATGTTTGCCGGCTTACTCTCAAACTCCGGACCCCGGAAACCGGATATCTTTGTATATTAAGATAGGCGTTAAGGAAAAATAAATACGCATCATTTTTTTACCCCCCTTTAATTTATCAATTTGTCGCGCTGAAAAAGTTGCGTCTGTGTGATATTGTCTAAGGCAATGGAAAACATTTGGGGGAGATAACTGGAGGGGGAGTTGTATGAAAGGGATTCATTCAGGCTGGGAGATAACTCGAGAGACATGGTCTGAGGGCAGTTAACACGTGTTGTGGGAAGGGGGGGGGACGATCAGATAGCAGACGTCACTTTGGAATGTTCTTAGACGTAAGCGCTGAGCTGATTTGCATGTCTGTATTAAATCCCTGGATGCTCTTGTCTGTGTAATTAGGTTAATGATCGTGTGGGGCTAATTGTCTTGTAATTAGTTTTAGATATTACATAATTTTTTCTCGAGTACATTTTCCTTGTATATTACCCATGAGGCCATCAAGGCGGGGGTAACAAGGCCCCCGTGGGCCCCATGTATGGTGAGGCTTACAAGGTTATCTAGAGATAGCTTTCAGACAAGGAGAGGGGCCCCATGATTTCGTTGGTCCCATGACACACTTATTGTATCATTTTACTCTAGGTCGATTTTATGCATGTACTCAACAATATAATCTTGGCAAGCGAAATATTTTTTTGGGTATATTTCTTATTGCAAGATTCTTGTTCTAGATGTTTCCGTATTTAAAAACATCATCAGTAGAGTAGGCCTACCATTTCAGATCCAATAGTCTGACAGATAAAGTAGAGTAGATTTGTTTCCTAGACGTAAATAAAGGAAGTGATTTTATAGTCGTCAGCTAGCCTTACTTTTAACGACTTGAATCGGGTACCTATTTGAGCTGAGTCATTGAGCAGATTCTAGATCCCCAAACCCGAACTCTACACATTTCTAGGATTTACAATCAAAGACAGGTATATTTTATAGACAGTGTTCGTGTATTTGACCATAGGTCAATGCTTTTAAAACTATGCAGAAAATACAACACCCTACAATAGTTTGTGTCTGATGGAGGTTGTGCCCCCCCCCCCCTCACTAGATACCGTAGACTCGCCATTGTTAGAGAAAGCCGCATCAATCCACTACCATGTCGGTTTGTACTAGTATAAAACATACTTTAAGATGGGATTTGTTACAAAATGTTATCCCTGATTGTGGTTTGGGTTAGGATAACTGTGGGCGAATGGTTGTGGTGCCGTTTTGCATTTTACTGATTTATGGTTGTGGCGTTTTAAAAATCTAGTATATGAAAATTACCTACATAGACGTTGTTTCAATATCACTACTACATTCTTAAAGTATTAGGAATAGAATTTCTATCTAAGTATTCGAGGTACCATATTTATCAAAACCAGTCGTTAAATTATAGTTAAGTTATAATTTACGACTTTCCTAGTACCACGAAAAAGAACTATCTTGTCATTTCTTGGACTGCCACATGAACCTGACATATTTTCTCACTCTAATTTAAACTAGTTTTAAACTCGTAAACACCTTAATTTTCCCAAGCGTCAAAATTTTTTGACCCGTGAACTGGTTTAGACTTGTTGAGCTATGTCACGTGATTTTTTTTCCATAAAAAAAACGTGAAATTGTTGTTACTATTAATAGCCAGGTCACGCTAATACGTGTACATGGCGATCCTAGCATGAGAAAACATCTCCCAGTAAACAAATATCAAATAAAGATACATTTATTTAAAACTTTTGGAACGGTGTAAATCAAAAGCTAAATAACGATAAGTTATCAAGGGGAGAGAAGGCTGGCCACACTAACGGTGTGAGAGGTTTTCACTTACAGTCTTTAACCACCGCGTCATAGGCTAAATAAAAAAAAAAGATAATTTAATCAAATTATATAAAATGCGAAATAAAAAAAACCACGCGGGAAATAAAACGCGTGTAGACAAGGACATGAAGAGATAAAAAGTGCCAGATTCTCACAGTTCCAGAGTTAGGGGGGGGGGGGGGGGAAGCTGGTGTCTATACAGGATGGGTAGATAAAACTACCCCCCAAACAACACCCCCCCCCTTCCTTATATAAAACCGCCACACACCCACCTCACGTCCGACTATACAAGACAAGGTTTCAATGTGTGAGAAATTTTTTTTATTTCAAGACGTCAGGGCGAAACACTGCTCATCCTGGCGGTAAAGTGAGCACGTGTTGCCACAATGGATCTATTCTCCTGGCATCGCCTGCTGGGACGTGTACTAGAGGGTGAGGTCCATGGGCTCTGCTGGGGTCGTGAGTTCGAATCCAGTCGAACAGGTGCGGATTTTTAAAAAAATAATAATTCAAAAATATAAAATTGATCATTTATTTTTAACATTTTAAATTTAATTTTTAAACAATGCTTCACATACATGTAAGTCTTACTAGAGAAGTGTCGACATTTAAAACTATTATTATCCTTACTCCCCCCCCTCCCCCGCCCCACCCAATCCCAATAGTCAAACGTATTCAAGAAAAACAGGACACCACCCGAATTGTATATTATGTTATAAAGTTTCAAACCCTGTTTTTAAATAAATTTTAACTAAATAAAAATCAATGCTTAACTAAAAGTGTGATGTGTTACATTTTCGACCATTCGTAGCGTAGCACTTCATTACATAAATCAGTCCCACCCCTTCATAACACAAGTGAACCTTAACACTTTATGTGCGTAACATTTGAAACCCCTACTAAATCTGTGTTTGACATCCATGTGGTCTTTCAAATTCCACTAAAAAGTGACACAATGACTTTACATTCAGCTCCGGTCTCGCTATGTACATTGATAATGATGTATTGTCTAAATAAAGAATGTACTAAATTCACTAGATGGAGAATCTACTTATATGTAAAGTTTAATATGTTAATTTAACACCAGGGGTTTATGGTTAGGCACTAAAGCACAATCCCTCACCCCAACCCCCCCCCACCCCACCAGGGACACGTGTGCCGACACGGGCACTAAATGTCACGTGACACGAGATAAGGAATTTAATTGGTCTAATGTTACTAATTGTAGGGTCAGACGCGCTAAAGACACGAGTTGAAACAAACGCCAACAAAGTACGACACGTTTTATGGAACCGTTTGTGACTATAAATGTGTTCAGAAGAGTTTTTTTTTTTTAAACGATGCTGGGTTATGCTAGTGATGGAAGGAGATGGGGGAGGTACCGGTCGTCTGTTCATACCATCTTACTCATCATATTGCTCAACTCTACTGTATCTGTTGTTCCTTTCTTGACGTCCTCATTTTTATTTCCATTCTTTCTTCGCAGAACCATTTCATCTGGTTTGTGTTAACGTTTCCGTTCATTTAGATTTTATTTAATTACACTAATTATAATTATATTATACTAATAATTGTAATTATATTAAGTGAGATGGTGTGGTCAAACGGCAGAGCATACTACTTCTAGCCCGAAAGTCTCGAACCCGGGTTTAAATCCGTAGAACGTCCCTGCGTTCACCCAGCTCTGATGATTCTTTTTAGCGGAAGTTAAGGCGGCTGTGTATTTTGCTGACCACACTTTCTCTTCAAATGGCGAGGTCAAAGAAACAGGTGAACTCTACTTAATAGACCGTCAGATTTGAATGGGTTCTTTACTTGCAAATTTATTTATATCGTCATTTCTAGAACATGTATTTGAATTCAACGATCTCATTTTGTTTCGTTTCACTACGCTGTCCTTTCAGAATAGTCAGTAGTTTGGGATAACTTTTTAAACATCTGGTCTCTCTCAATTGTGTGTGTGTGTGTGTGCTATCTCCGTGACAGTGGCTCGTAAGTACATCTGCTCATCTGTTTTTGGTGCCATTTTTTTTCTCTTCCGGCAGCTTTCCACCACAAGACAGTGAGTACATCTGCTCATCTGTTAGGTGCCATCTCCCCCCCCCCTTCCACACACACACTCTCGCACCATCGCTACCAGCCCAAGACAGTGGATCACGTGACGAAAGACCAAGCTGACCGTGGGAAACCTGCTCACGTTTGAATGGCGGCGTAGATCGGTTCACAAAGGTGTTTGGAGTTGAGCGAGGTGGTGGTGGATGGGGGGGGGGGGGAATGAATTCTGGGATGGGATGGGGTGGGGGGGGGGGGGGTAACGCGTATGTATTCAGGAGAGAGTTTACAACCTGATAGAAAGTATTATCCGTCGAAGGATGATTTCATTTCGTACCGGTGTGTGGTGAAGTTCCGCAGGGGGCATCTGAAACACGCAGGGGGGCAGGGGTGGGGATAGGGAGGAGGAGGAAGGGGGTGGGGGGTCAGAGAAGATGGGGTGGGCTGGCGAATGTTTATGCGGTTGGGAATTTGTTAGGCTACACCTCATCTTGTCTAAGAGTTACTTCGGAGTTTTTAGAGAATTGTTTATGAAATATTTTTTATACAGGAAGATGTGTGTGTGAGTGTGTGTGTGTGTGTGTGTGTGAGTGTGTGTGTGTGAGAGAGAGAGAGAGAGAGGGAGAGAGAGAGAGGGCATACTATGCCAGCCATAAAGAGAAAGATATTTGTATAAAAGCAAACATTAAAACGTATTACATCTCAGAGGCTAAAATTATATAAGACTGACCTACAAGACAAGAATATTTCGTGCAGTAAGTCACATTGGCTGGGTTATGATCAAAAGAATGCTAAATGTTAAAAGTTTTATCGGGAAGTTGATATTTTATTTCATTGTCAGGTGGTACAAGATCATACTGATTAATTATGTTTTGTTATTTAATTGTTCTTGGTAAAACTCGGCCATTCTATTTATATTTCGTAATGACACCCGTGTTTGGTTTAAGGATTAAATACATAGTTAATTAGGCGTGTAAAATCTAATTACATACTCCGTAATGTGTTAGAACTTTACTTCGGTTTCCTCTGCACCAATGCAAGAGAACAAAATGGCGGACGTGTGTCCAATATACACACCATAATCAGCTGTTTGTATGACGTGTTTTTTAAATTTTCCTGTTTATATTTGGATATGTCAAATAAAAAACATTCAGCCCCCCATCCATGAGCTAAATCACTGGCCCATAAAACCTAACCGTGGTGAGTACTAGGACTAGAACCTTATCACTCATCACATGTCTAACAGCTGTTGGCATCAAACAGACGACGTCACCAGAACTAACAACCCCAGTTTATTTACGCGGTAATAATTGCCAAATCAGCACACACAAATAAACACGTCGTTCCCATAACAACACTATTTTAAACTCGTCACCTGACGTAATCATACTCTGAGGTTATGTATGACGTCATGGTGACCTTGAGATGGTGTCTGTTTTTATCCCAATCGAAGTAACTGCTCGTACTACTAGAAAACTTGTTGGCGCTGAAATGTCGTAAACTAGATCTTAAGACTTAGGACCCATTGAACCCAATAATATTGTAATATCCTGACTAAATACTAAGTACTACTTTTCAAGCCACTCTTATTGATGATATGCGGATACCAATATACAGTTACTGAAGTGCTGCTTATAAAGCAAACGGAGTTTACGCGAAGTATAATAAAGGAGAAAAGTTAAATGTTGAAACACACGACTTCTGTTGGGCCTAGGCCTATACCAATGGGGGAAGGTGCAGAATGTATTGTCTACGTATTTTTGGATTTTGTGGAACCGACAGAAAAATTATAATTTGGTTGTCTAGCTCCTAAACATTCTTTTAATTTAATGCTACAGCACTTTTTTTTTTTTTTTTTTTTTTTTTTTTTTTGCCACCGACATGTAATTTACAGCGTCAGTTTACCTTGTCATGTTCGCTTTAAGTATTATAGTTTTCATCATCGGCTTGTGAGGACTGATACAGATTTACAATATAGTAATACTTTGTTTAGACATGTATTTTCATTCAAGATGGCTCACTTAGACATAATACAAAGGGTCTAATTACAATTTTATTTAAAAACAGAAATTGCAAATGAGTTATTAAATGATGCTTAATCGTTATACTGAAACAAGGTAAATTGAATCTTAGGTTTTTTCAAAAATTTCTATGGACGAATCAGGTTTCAGCAGGAACTATAATTTAAGCGAGGCTTTCTCGAAAGTATAGATAAAGCATGTAATCTGACTAATGGTTATACGTTACGCTAGAGCCAAACTATAGCTCTAAATCAAATACAAATTACATTTTGACAATCTCTTTACAAAGATATACATTTTTCTTCTATAGTTTTGTAATAGACAACTATTATTTCATTACTTTTGGGTTTATTTATATTTTTAACTACTTTTGAGAACAAAGTTTTTAGTAGTCTCCCTTGATGTAATTATTTGTAGTAATAGGAAGCGAATAATATAAATAAATATTTATTATTAATACTTTTTAATGTTTTTGAAGAAAGCACTCTTTCTCGCTGTATAGAACATTGGTGTATTATTACTATATTGACTATTTAATAATACAAATTTTATATATATATATATATATATATATATATATATATATATATATATATATATGTAACTAGGGTAGGCCTAGCGACTAGTTACAAATCTGATAACGAACGATAAGCCGAGACGCAGTTATTACAGTCTGATGCAACCGATAGCAGGTGGCTTATTGGATCGGACTGATAACAATCTCAAAGCCAACGCGTGCTATTTTGGGAAACGGTACGAGGGGATTCAGACGGCCTGTCAACTTTGATTGATAGGATGCAGATGTTTATGACACGGACTGTACGTTAGAACTGCGCAACTAGTGGTCGGAGACATCGAGTACAAGTATCGATTACGGAGGAATACAAGTACGAAGATGAGTACGAATACAAGGGATAAATAGGAGGGGACGGCTGAACTCGTGCTCTTCCCTCTTCATCGCTCGCTTTAGATCAGTCAGTCTGTGTGACATATCAAGTTGGTTATATTGTGTTAAGAAGGACAATAGACATGTGGATTCAGTTATATGAAGCCTAGTGAGGACTGTTAGGGGTCAGTTGATTCAGACTATTATTGTGAAACATTCCTGTTGATTCATTGTGTTATATTGAAGCATTTCTTGATTCATGTAATAAAAGGATCAATAGCGAACCTGCATCTTCGAGTCTTTCTACTGTAGTCGATGTTGTGTAGCATGAGTGGTTCAACTCGTTACAATTGGCGTTGTCGGGCAGGATAGACTCGGGGAAGGTTACAATTGGCGCTGCGAGCAGGGTCACATTTGGCGCTGCGAGTAGCCTAGGTCACATTTGGCGCTGCGAACAGGATGAATTCAACTAGACTTGCCGATTTAGGCACCCATAGTCAACCTTGTGCATAACTGTGTTTTGTGTGTATGTGAATTCGGACATTCAGGAACTGTGAAAATCGAGGAAAATTTTTTCATACACACACGGTAAGAAAGAACTCTTTTGTTTTACTTACGGAATAAAATGTCTACTCTGGACGAGAAGCAGACCCATATAGTGGTCCTACCCAGAGAGTCCCACATTAACAAATTTTACGGGGACGGTGATCCAACTTTAACCAAAAGGTTCAGTGAGGAGGTCAAAGCGGCCTGGGCCTCGAGAGGCATGTCACCAGAGGAAAGATTAAGACTGCTGATGGGCAGTATAGGAGAGACGGTTAGGGCAGAGGTCAAATGCCACGATAAAACCATCCAATCAGATCCAGATAAGGTGCTGGATCTGATTATGGAGACCTTTGGGGAGAGACGGTCGGGATCGCAACTGCTAGCAGGGTTCGTAGGCTTAAGGCAGAGAATGGCGGAGAGTGTGATGGAGTACTCACACCGGATGAACAGGGCCTTTGATTCGGTAAAGGTCAAAACACCTGACATTGATGTGCGCCTACTGAGGGACCATTTCATCGAGGGGCTGGCAACCCCGATCCTAAGAAGAGAGTTGAAAGAGGAGGTCCACAAAGACCCGCAGTTGACCTTCCTTCAGGTCAGGAACTCAGCGATCCGCAGGTCCGAGGATGAGGACCAATCGAACTGTTCGGTGGACAAAGTCTCTGTGCCTGAACAAAGACAATCCCCACCCACAGGGGCCGACACGATGGAGACCATGATGGCTCAACTGTTGGCCCACCTAGATAAGGTTGACCAACGTTTGGAGAGGTTAGAAAGCAGGTCAACAGCTGAGAATCAGGAAAAGAACGGGACAAAACAGGGACGGGTTGGACGGCCGCGTCCCGCCAAGCCATCACTCCAATGGACGGCCGACGGTCGACCAATTTGTTTGTCCTGTTCACAACCCGGACATATGGCACGGTACTGCCAGGGAAACGGTCGTCCTCTGTAAGGCAGGGCCAGGCTACAGAGGGGCGAGGTTATGGCCCAAGAAGCAAAATGATGGGAGTCTGTCCCGAAATGGTGATTACGATTGGGGACATCGCGGTGAAGGCAATTGTGGATACAGGCTCCCAGGTGACGACAATCACGGAAAATTTTTACACCAAATGGATGAAAGGAAAAGACCATAGGTTGAGGTCTGACACATGCATGCGCCTGACGGCAGCTAATGGACTAACCATTCCATACTGTGGTTATTTTCTGGCGGATGTCGTGGTGGCAGGACATAGGTTGAAGCAGGTTGGGGTGTTCGTTACGAAACACAACCTAGAGACAAATGTGTCAAATATACCTTGCCTGTTGGGCATGAATATTCTTGGCCAGTTGCCAGAATTTCTTACAAATATTGTCGGATCGACCACACCAGGTCGGGGATCCAAGTTGGCCAGGTTTGCCAAGACCAGAGGAAGGACGGCAGTCCCGGCAAACACGGTCAAGGCAATCACTTTACAAATTGGTGATAGAAGTGTGAATGGTGATGTGATGATAGAACCATGTGGCGCCGCACTGAGGGCAGGCGTCGTGTTACTGCGGACATACACATCAGCGGAAAATGGACTAGTTCAAGGATTAGTGGCAAATGTTTTGGATGAGGAAATTTTTATACCGCCTAATACTCTGGTAGGAGTACCACAGAACGTCGAGGTACTAAGGTCGGCACAGTGCATCGAACTGAGCAATACCAGCAGTAATGAAGTAACAATTAGGTCGGTCAATGTGACGGCCGAGGTGAAGAAAGAGGATGGCCGATCATATACATTCCCGGAAACTGAGGACCCAAAACTAAATGAATTGCTGAATAAATACAGTGATATATTTGCCTCGTATGAGGGTGATTTGGGGTACACGGAAGTAATAAAACACCAGATACCCTTACTACAAGACAAGCCGGTGGCGCAACCTTATCGAAGATTACCACCGAGTCACTACTCGGCGGTGAAAGCACACCTGAATGATCTACTAAAAAAGGGAATTATTACAACCAGTACAAGCCCGTATGCGGCACCGATAGTAGTGGTAAAAAAGAAGTCAGGGGAGATAAGACTGTGTTGTGATTACCGGAAATTGAACAATATCACAAGAAGGGATGCATTCCCCTTGCCTCGTATTGATGAATGTCTTGATGCGTTGGGGGGAGCAAGATTTTTTTCTACCTTGGATTTGGCTAGTGGCTACCACCAAGTGGCCATGCACCCCAACGATCAACATAAAACTGCATTTATTTCTCCACTGGGACTGTACGAGTGGACCCGTATGCCGTTTGGTCTAACTAATGCGCCTGCTACATTCCAGCGAGTAATGCAGAGTGCTATGAGTGACTTTCTATTTCAAATAATGTTGGTGTATTTGGATGATATTCTAGTTTACTCAAAAACTTGGCAGGACCATCTAAAAAGATTAGAACAAGTGTTTCTCCGTCTTAGGGAGATAGGAGTAAAGCTGAACCCAGACAAATGCTGCTTTGGTCTGAAATCGGTACATTTTTTGGGTTACGTGATTTCGTCGGATGGCATCGCCACTGACCCAGATAAAATTGCAGCTGTTAAAGAATGGAAACAGCCAACAACTACAGTAGAGGTCAGATCATTCTTGGGTTTTGCTTCCTATTATAGAAAATTTGTGCCTGGTTTTGCAAAAATTGCCGCACCATTGCATGACTTGGTAAACAAAATGACAAAGAAACACAGTAAGGAGAAAAAGAAAGGTAAAACACACCGGATAGGTGAATTATGGACTGATGAATGCCTGAACTCGTTTAAGCTCTTGAAAAAGGCTTTGACAGAGGCGCCGATATTGGGATACGCGGACTTTGACAAACCATTTCGGTTAGAAATCGACGCCAGCTCTAAAAGTCTGGGAGCTGTGCTATCACAACAACAAAAGCAAGGTTTCAGGGTTATTGCGTATGCCAGTCGAGCTCTGAAGGGATCAGAGAGGAACATGACAAATTACAGCGCCATGAAACTAGAACTTTTGACATTAAAATGGGCTGTGACTGAGAAATTCAGGGACTATCTATTAGGTGCTAAATGTGTGGTATACACTGACAATAACCCCTTGAGTCACCTAAAGACAGCAAAGTTGGGATCCATCGAACAGCGATGGGCAGCAGAATTGGCACTCTTTGACCTAGAGATAAAGTATCGCCCGGGGCGGTCCAATGGCAATGCGGACGCCTTATCAAGGAATCCTTACGAGAAACCGGGTGATGAGGATGAAACGCTGACAGGAATATGTGAGGTCAGAGCGTCAACAGATATCCCTCATGGGGTACAAGTGATGCAAAACGGGCAGACCGGGGTGGAGCACATTTCCACAGAGCCCGGACATATGGACAGTAGTGATTTTAATTGCCTTAATCACAAAAAGATAAGAGATGCCCAGAGAACGGATAGTGGCTTACAACCGCTATTGAAATACGTCCAGGAACAAAAATTCCCAGGAAGAAGGGAAAGAGAACAATTTGGTCGAGAAACAAAGAAAATACTGAGTCAGTGGGACCGTCTCAGTATAGAGGATGGTGTTCTCATGCGGAGAATTCATGACCAAATTGATGGGACAATACACCAGGTGGTGGTGCCTGGACAGTTACGAGAAGAAGTGCTAAGGTTGGCACATGACAGGGCAGGACACCAGGGTCAGGACAGGACGCACAAAATATTACGACGGAGGTGTTACTGGCCCAATATGGAAATGGAGGTCAAACACCATTGTGAGGCTTGTGTGAGGTGTCAGCATGCGAAAATGCCAGTTGTCAAAATGAGACAGCCATCAGGACACCTACTAGCGACAAAACCACTAGAGATTGTGGCTATGGACTTTACGTCGTTGGAGCAATCATCGGATGGGACGGAACATATGTTGGTAATGACTGATGTATTCACCAAATGGACGGTGGCGGTGCCCACGCGAGATCAGACTGCCAAAACAGTGGCAAAGGTCTTAATAGAACATTGGTTCATCAAATATGGCATACCAAGACAATTACACTCTGACCAAGGAAGGGCCTTCGAGTCAGAAGTAATTAACCAACTGTGCAGCCACTACGGGATCAACAAATCTAGAACAACCACATTTAATCCGAAAGGAAACGGACAGTGCGAGCGGTTCAACCGCAGCATGCATGATTTGCTGCGTACGCTAGAACCTGAACAGAAAAAACGTTGGCCTGATTTTCTCCCAGAGTTGGTATATCTATACAACTGCACACCCCATGCCACAACCGGCTTTTCGCCACACATGTTGCTGTTCGGACGGGAGGCTCGACTCCCTCTTGATTTGTTCCTAGGAAAAAGGGAGAGTATGACTGGCTCATACACCGCACTGGAATATGTGAATGAACATATGAGAAGAATTAGAGAAATGTACAGGGTAGTACAGGAAAGACTAGAACATGAAGCACGGCGAAGGGAACCGCCGGTACAGACAAAGGACCCGCCACTCAAACTGAATGACAGGGTATTACTGCGTAGCCACCCGTTAGGCAGAAACAAAATCCACGATCTCGGGGGATAGGAGATATGGCAAGTCGTGGAGATGCCTAAAGTAGCAGGTGGCCCCTTTAAGATAAGACCCATCGATCACGCCAAACCGGATCGGTGGGCGAATATTGCTCAATTAAAGAAATGTTGGAATAGGCAAGAAGAGCAGTTACACACAAGGAAATCCAAGACAATTAGGGAACCGGAAACTATAACGGAAATTCACATACCCATCCCGGAACCATATCACCATCAACAGAACAACCGCGATATACAAGTGGAGGATAACGGCAACAAAGAGGATCCCGTTCCTTCCGGAAGCAGAGAGACAGTAGACCATCAGATAAGTGGTCCGCGGAGAAGTTTGAGGAACAGAAGGAAGACGAAATTTTTTGTCAGCAACCATCAAGTCTTTCATGGTCGCGCTGGTAGGAGAACAGACGGTTCAAAAAGCTATAAAACTGAACTGGTGAAGGCACCAAACAAAAAGGGTGGATGTGAATTCTAGAACTGTTTTGTGTCTCAGGAAGACGATGTGGACACAGTTGATATGTGAAATAGGTATAACTGTCAATCGTATACGAATGGGACGTCGTGGACAGTGAGTGGAACAGTAAAAATTTTTTTACGATTGTGCGATTGACTTTGGAGGAGTGCACCTGCCAGGCGTTGTTTGTGGTTGAAAACACACAAAAAAAGCAGGGGTGGATGTAACTAGGGTAGGCCTAGCGACTAGTTACAAATCTGATAACGAACGATAAGCCGAGACGCAGTTATTACAGTCTGATGCAACCGATAGCAGGTGGCTTATTGGATCGGACTGATAACAATCTCAAAGCCAACGCGTGCTATTTTGGGAAACGGTACGAGGGGATTCAGACGGCCTGTCAACTTTGATTGATAGGATGCAGATGTTTATGACACGGACTGTACGTTAGAACTGCGCAACTAGTGGTCGGAGACATCGAGTACAAGTATCGATTACGGAGGAATACAAGTACGAAGATGAGTACGAATACAAGGGATAAATAGGAGGGGACGGCTGAACTCGTGCTCTTCCCTCTTCATCGCTCGCTTTAGATCAGTCAGTCTGTGTGACATATCAAGTTGGTTATATTGTGTTAAGAAGGACAATAGACATGTGGATTCAGTTATATGAAGCCTAGTGAGGACTGTTAGGGGTCAGTTGATTCAGACTATTATTGTGAAACATTCCTGTTGATTCATTGTGTTATATTGAAGCATTTCTTGATTCATGTAATAAAAGGATCAATAGCGAACCTGCATCTTCGAGTCTTTCTACTGTAGTCGATGTTGTGTAGCATGAGTGGTTCAACTCGTTACAATTGGCGTTGTCGGGCAGGATAGACTCGGGGAAGGTTACAATTGGCGCTGCGAGCAGGGTCACATTTGGCGCTGCGAGTAGCCTAGGTCACATATATATATATATATATATATATATATATATATATATATATATATATATATATATATATATATATATACTAGGCATGCTGCCCAGCTTTGCTTAGGCTTTCGAAAACATTGAGAATTTGAATGCTTAATTAATTCGCCCGAGGGTCGGTCTACGACCTCAGGAGTTATGAAGAGGTTCCTCCGTGGACATTTTTTTTCGATTTATAGCTCATATAAGGCGCCGGTCAGTCGAGGTCAGTTTTGACCCCATCATCGTAACTTTTCGGCCAACCGGCCCCCGTGTTCTGTCGCCCCAAGGCAAGATCCTGCCAAATTTGAAGCGCCTGCGGCGCCGGGAAGTGCCCTATCGGGCACCCGACAACTTTGCTTTATATATTATAGAGATTAGCAAATTGCATAGATAAACAAAGATTTCAATAAAGTAATTAAGGCCTGAAATACTTTAGTATAGAAATGTATTATTTGAATAGATGAATCTAGAATATCTAGATCTAGAATCCAAATAAATAAAATAAATTTTATGAGTTTAGGCCGGAAAAATTGTATTGTATACATTTCATAGTGTACGTAGATCTAAATCAAATTTGAATGAAATAGTTCATTTCTTTTCATTCTAAACACGGCAGATGACGTCATTAGTTAATGTATAAGCAATAGTGACGTCACAGTTTTATGCGTTCTTTTTCACATATATTAATGCTTTTCCGGTTGCATAAATAATACTGTTTCCCTACATTCGAATACGCCTTTAATTTTTATTTTTCTTCTTTAACTAAAATTGTGGTTATACATTTAAAACATCTAACATATTATTTTCAACAAAAGTCCGTAAAAAATTCTCGATATATCGCTGCCGATTCTGACGTGATGTCCGGCGAAAATTTTTTGCGGACAGAGAAAGAGAGAGAGAGAGAGAGAGATGTGCGCACATTGGGCTTTTATATATTAGGATATATAATCAGTTTTAAGTCACTTAAGCGGGAAGCATTCTCTGTAACATTCAAATGATGCACGTATAAAATATTTAGGTTTACATAGTTCAGAAGGCCGAACAACTGTAAAAAAATACAGGTAAGATGGGTCAACCTTCAGTTAAAAAACAAAGAGTGAGAAGGGTCGACCATCTACCTGTTCATCTAAAAATTTCGGGGAATTGACCATGGTTTTAATTGAAGAATTACGAAGTAAAAACTCGATGTGACCAAATTCATGTTTTAAATACCCAGTGGCGTCACTAGGGCGGGAGGTGAATAGGATCCCCCCCCCCCCCCCCCACCACCACCCCCACCCACTCCCTCCCCCACAAACACATTTTAACGCGCCAGCAAATACCATCAAATTGCTCATTGAAAAATAAAATGGAGATCATATTAGTACTGACAACAGATGAATATCTCTTCATCTTGTTTTTTCTATTATGGATACTTTTGGAAACTGCTTAACCCTTAAATGCATACCGGTACAAATCTGCAACATACCAGTTACCTTCCCATAAAATATTAGCCTAAACATGTTTTATTCTGTGCATCACGTTGTTTGACAGCTACAATGTTAACCTACAGCTTGCGCATGTCTAAGTGACCTAGATTTGTTTTACCGCCAAGCCGATCTCAAATTTGTGCATGATCACAAGGTTTTTTATATCAGCATTTTTGGTTCGCGTTTCAAAGTTCATCAAAGTCAAATAAACTGGTTTTGGAATTTCAAAAAATATGTTTCTGACAACCTAAGGTATGCATTACATATTGTATGTGTTGTTTTGAAAATCAATTCATAATTTATTTTAAAATCTTCACAAAACTTTGGTTGCAGTGCTGCAACGTTATGCAAATTGACCTACTTTTGCACTATTTTTTTTACTTTATACATCAGCATTGGTCATTATATAGTACTTTGTTTTTCTTCTAGTTTCAGCATAATAATTAAGAAATCAATGTGAATCAAGATGAAGAATAATATGAAGTAGATGCTCTTGGTGATCCAGAGTATCTTCCTGGATCTCCTGGACCAGAGTGGACCCTAGATATCCTGGACCAGTGTGGACCCTGAATCTCCAGGACCAGTGTGGACCCTGGATCTCCTGGACCAGTGTGGACCCTAGATATCCTGGACCAGTATGGACCCTAGATATTCTGGACCAGTGTGGACCCTAGATATCCAGGACCAGTGTGGACCCTAGATATCCTGGACCAGTGTGGACCCTAGGATATCCTGGACCAGTGTGGACCCTAGACATCCTGGACCAGTGTGGACCCTAGATATCCTGGACCAGTGTAAATCCTAGATGTCCTGGACCAGTGTGGACCCTAGATATCCTGGACCAGTGTGGACCCTAGATATCCTGGACCAGTGTGGACCCTAGATATCCTGGACCAGTTTGGACCCTGGATCTACAAGACCAGTGTGGACCCTGGATCTCCTGGACCAGTGTGGACCCTGGATATCCTTGACCAGTGTAAACCCTAGATATCCTGGACCAGTGTGGACCCTGGATCTCCTGGACTAGTGTGGACCCTGGATAAGTGTGGACCCTTGATCTCCTGGACCAGTGTGGACCCTGGATCTCCTGGACCAGTGTGGACACTAAGTCTCGTGGAATAGTGCAATGACAGGTGCAAATTCACATCAAGCTCAAACAGTTTGCCACAAGTGCAACATATATCTTTGTTGTAACAAGATCAACAACTGTCTTAAAAAGTATCACCTTACTACATAATGTTGCAGACATGCAACATTTCAGATTTTAATTAAAGAACATGTTTAAACTAAAAATATTTTTTTACTTGACTATACTCTTCATATACCCACCAAAACAATATAAAAATATTTTTTTCAATCATTATTAAAAAGTCATGCATTTAAGGGTTAAAATGCCTTCCTACTAGCGAAGTCTTGTAAAATTAAATTTCAATCTGTAAAACAAAAGTGTTATGTCATGATTAAAATACACCATTTAGGCCCATGATGCAGGAACGCGAATCTGAAAAAAATTCCCATATAAAGATCTATAAGTGATGATCATATTTTAACTCGAACTTGCGTGAGAGAAAAACATTTTTTGGTCTCGACTGGACGAGAAATGTGTTCACCGCCTCTACCGATCCCCCCCCCCCCCCCCCCCCCAAAAAAAATGCACATGTTTGTTGTGTCGCCTCACGACGATTCCACCTAACCCCCTCCAGAAAAGGGGACGATATCGATCATTTTTAAAATCACTGGACTATACTACTGTCTGACGTTTTCGCGTGGTATTTATATAATTCATATTTTTTGTCGAATTAAAGACGGTTGGGTGTTGGACAGACCCCACAACTCTTTCAATTGTGGCGCTAAAAACAAATGAATTTCAACACAGTCATCAGCACTACCGACAAGCATTGGATATTTTTTTTTTTACCTCACATAACAAACTGTATAATACGCGTAATAATTATTAACAGAAACTTAGAGTGGTCACATTTTTGTGCTGGAGTTTTGTTAACAAACAATATTTATATTAAACCAGAGGTACCGTATACAGAGGTGTAGCGAGGGGGGGGGTGTGCGGAGCGCACCGGGTGACACCATTTAGGGGGATGACACCAAGGAAAAAAATAGCAAAATATATAGAGAAAAATTTGAGGGGGGGGGGGGGTGCAAATCGAAAGTTTAAGAGGGGGGGGGGGGTGCAAATCGAAAATTGAAAGTTTGTCCCCGGGAAGGGTCGCTACGCCTCTGGGGGGTGACACCATTAAGTGCCGCACCGGGTGACACCTGACCTCACTACGCCACTGACCGTATATCCTTCTCAGTTGTCTTTGATATCCTAACATTAGAGCTGGGTGGACTCAGGGACGTTCTGCTGACCTGGACCCGGATTCGAGCTCGAGACTTTCGGTTTAGCAGCTGAGCGCTCTACCACTTGGACCACACCTTCCCTTCCTATGCCGAGACCAAGAAGCAAATGGACTCCTACTGCCTCTGCCCAATGGATCGCTAGATCTAAAGAGGATTTTTAAATATTTTTTTACGTATATCCTTGGTAAATATCACAAGCTGATAATACCCAACATTTTTGATCACTTCGGTTACTTGACTGCATACTTTAAATCATCATCTTCTCTGTTTACGCCCAAGACACATGGAGGCATACTTTAAACATTGATGCACAATAGGCAGTGCACTCGGCGCAGCTAAAAGTGCTCACCTAATTGCGAACAAAGGGAAAATAATTTAGTTTACAAACAGGAAACTGCAATAGACAAGTATGTGAACGTTTGTATAGAATTTGACATGTTTGTATGCGAGCAGGGCATGAAATTAGCACACAGGTTAGCAATGTTCCCTCTAAGCTGCGTGGTTGCGCGGCCGCGCTGTAGTTTTAGGCTGCCGCGCAGTGATTTTGTAAAAATAATATAGATCTATCCGTCCGTAGGACTTTTAGAACAGCGCGCACAGAAAATACATTTACCCCTTAGAGAGAACGTTGCAGGTTAGTATAGTAACATGGCAGATTTTTTAAAAATAAAAGGATTACATATTTAAATGAGGAGCAGAGGCGAAGCGAGGGCGGGGCGGGGCGGGGGTGACACCAAGAAGTGCCGCACTGGGGTAACACCCGACCTGGCAACGCCACTGATGAGTAGTTTTACAAAATAAACAATTGTATGAAGTAGGGTTATGTATTTATTCCAACATTTAAGCAGGAATGTTGTATAGTGTAAATAAACCAATAAAACAAACAACGAATTTAAAATTATATACATATATATATATATATATATATATATATATGTATGTGTGTGTGTGTGTGTGTGTATTATTAAATATTCAATATAGTAGTAATACATCAATGTTCGATTCGGCGAGAAAGAGTGCTTTTTTTTCAAACAATATTAAAAAGTATTTATAATGAACATTTATTTGTATTATTCGCTTCCTATAATTACAGATAATAATAACAATAAGGGAGGCTACTAGAAACTTTGTTCTTAAAAGACGTTAACATTTCAGATAAACCCAACAATAAAAAAAAGAAAATATTTTTCTATCATAAAACTATACCAAAACAATTTACGTTCTTGTTAAACGAGTCAAAATGTAATTTGTATTGGTGTTAGAGTTATGATTAGGCTTTTGTTTAATGTATAACCATTAGTCAGATGACATGCTTCATCTATAGACTAGAGAAAGCATCGCTTGATTCCGCGCACTGTATCACCTCTTAACCGTCATTAAAATAATCTAATACTATAATGGGCCAAGTTCGCACATCTCTCTCTCTCTCTCTCTCTCTCTGTCCGCAAAAAATTTTCGCCGGACATCACGTCAGAAACGGCAGCGATATATGGAGAACTTTATACGGACTTTTGTTGAAAATAATATGTTAGATGTTTTAAATGTATAACCACAATTTTACTTAAAGAAGAAAAATATAAAATCAAGGCGTATTCGAATGTAGAGAAACAGTATTATTTATGCAACCGGAAAAGCATTAATATATGTGAAAAAGAACGCATAAAACTGTGACGTCACTATTGCTTATACATTAACTAATGACGTCATCTGCCGTGTTTAGAATGAAAAGAAATGAACTATTTCATTCAAATTTGATTTAGATCTACGTACACTATGAAATGTATACAATACAATTTTTCCGGCCTAAACTCATAAAATTTATTTTATGTATTTGGATTCTAGATCTAGAGATTCTAGATCTAGACTAAATCTAAATCTACGCAATAACTAGATCTAGACGTAGACGCTAAGATCTAGATTTAGACTCTAACTTCTCTAAAATCAATTCCAAAAATAAATTTCTATATTAGGACTAAACTATTTCAAGACTTATTTATTTTATACAAAATCTTTGTTTGGAACTGGCTAATTTGGGATAAAAAATTAATTTGAAAGAATAGGCATATTCGCGTAAGTTAAGATTTTAAAATACGTGTTTCATTCACCGTATTTTATAAGGTGCCTAAATAGCGGAGATGTTAGTGTACATTAAACCACGCAGGTGGTGCGGGTTCGAGACACAGCAAGTCAACTTGGTTAATGTATTCTTTTTTATTATGCTCGGGCTAAACTTTAAAAAAAAATTCTTTGTCGGGTGTCCGATAGGGCACTTCCCGGCGCCGCAGGCGCTTCAAATTTGGCATGATCTTGCCTTGGTGCGACAGAACACGGGGGCCGGTTGGCCGAAAAGTCTACGATGTGGGGGTCAAAAATGACCTCGACTGACCGGTACCTTATATGAGCTATAAATCGAAAAAAAATGTCCACGGAGGAACCTCTTCATAACTCTTGAGGTCGTAGACCGACCTTCGGGCGAATTAATTAAGCATTCAAATTCTCAATGTTTTCGAAAGCCTAAGCGAAGCTGGGCAGCATGCCTAGTATTTGTTAAAAGCCTTAAGTTAAAATTACCTCGTTAAATCACCACTTAATTACTCATTTGAATTGTCAGGTTTACTAAAATAAAATTGTAACTAGACGTTGTGTACTCTGTGAACCATCTTAAATGAACGAAAGTGCACGTCACAATGAAGTATTACTGTTGTAAATCTGTATCAGTCCGCTCATGTCGATGATGTAAACTGTAATACTAAAGCGAACATGGCAAGGCAAACTGGCAAACGGACGCTGTAAACTATAGGTCTGTGGCAAAAAAAAAAGAACAGATAACCTAGTGCTGTAGCATTAAAAGAATGTTTAGGTGCTAGACAGCCTAATTATAACTTTCCGTCGGTTCACATAATACATAAACGTATACAATACGTCTAACGTTCCCCATCTTTTAAGACCCAATAGAAATCGTGTGTCGTGTGTCTAAAGCATGGGTTCCGTAAATGTAGGTCGCGACCACCTCCCCCCCCCCCCCCCCACACACACACACCATTCTTGGGGGTCGCCAACTAGTAGACTAATTCTCTATTCAATTTTTTAATTTATTTGTAATGGTGTCTTGAAGTTTAAATAATTATGAAAGAGAGTGATTCCTCGATATACTTCTATACTTCTCTAGTTTATTTTATTTTATAATTAATTGAGATTTAACTCTTCCATGCTAAATCTCATGATTTGTTTTCCAGGCTGGCGTTTTAAAATCATTAGCAGAAGATTTCAGTTTCTTCTTAATCATTTTGAGACGAACATACAAAAAAGATATGAAGTTCTTTCGTCGGCATGAAGCAGATGGGCATAGTGCTGACCACACTATCCCTTCATAAGCTGGTATCTCTTAAGCAGGTGAATTTTACTTCCTAAGTCCCAGGTGCCTTGGGCACGAACGGTATATATATATATATATATAAATATATAAATATATATATATATATATATATATATATATATATATATATATATATATATATATATATATATATATATATATATATATATATATACACACTCCCATACGTGATGGGGTTTTGTCATATTCTTTTCAGTCCCTATCAATTTTTGCTCATGTTAGTTTCTTCATCCCATGAGCCCAGTCACTAGCCAGTAAAACCTAACCGTGGTGAGTACTAGGACTAGAATCTTATCACTCATCACATGTCTAACAGCTGTTGGCTTCAAACAGACGACGTTACCAGAACTAACAACCCCAGTTTATTTACGCGGTAATTATTGCCAAATCAGCACACACAAGTAAACACGTCGTTCCCATAACAAGACTATTTTTAAACTCGTAACGTGACGTCGTCATAGTCTGATGTCACGTATGACGTCATGCTGACCTTGAGATTGTTATCTGTTTTTATCGCAGTCGGCGCACATTTAAGCTAGCATTTAACTTTTTTATCAACTTTATGTGAAGGAAATCTCAGAAAGAGAGCTATCGACTCAATTTGAATGTTGAGCATTTTAGCTGACGGGTAGGGGTCGGCGTGTTCGAGTCGGTTGCTAAACCGAAAAGTCTCGAGTTCGAACCCTCGGGCAGATGAGGCTCGTTAGCTGGGGACAGCCACTCTTCTAGGAGAGACAACTCCAAAATCAAACAACTGCTGCCTTGTAGTTTGTTCTTCGTTGGACAAAGGCTATGGAAGCAAACCCAAAAAGAAAAGTAGGCTGAAATCTGAGTCAATGGCCACAATGGCGCATAACCAGTTGACAAGTAATCCTTAATTGTGATGGAAGCATGGTCGAGTCGGCAAAGCTGATGGTTGATAAATTCGAAAAAAGTCTCGAGTTCAAACCCTCTGACAGATAAGACTCGATCCCTCCCAACACTAAAAATTAAGAACGAAGAAGAAGAAGAAGCTGACGGGTCCTTCTCTTCATTATTTGACGGTTCTCAAATGAACTGTGATAATACCAGACTTGAACTGTCTCCTCGCGGCTCTCCGTCTAAGTTTACTGCTAACATAAATAGTGTTATTTTAAGCAATTACATGTTTACTATTAAAAATATCGTGGCTAGCATCATAGATTTTGTGCAGTGAATTCCACCTAGGACTTTTATTTATTAAAGAAGACGGAAAAAGAAATTAAAATGTAAATTTAAATTTCATTTGTTATCTCATTTTCTTCTTCGTTTTTAATTTTAGTGTTGGAAGGTATCCCTTACAACTAAGTATTACGTGTCAACTGGTTATGCGCTATTAGGGCCATTGACTCCGATTTCAAACTGGATTTCTTTTTGGATTTGCTTCCATAGCCTTTGTTCAACAAAGAACAATTACAATGTTTTTACATTTTTTAATGTGATATTAATTTCAAATAGGCTTCAACCTATTAAAGTAAAAAAAAAGTAATTATATATGAAAAAAATATAATTAAAAATAACACTAATTACATTTAACACTTTATTTCTTTTTGCTTTTAAATTGACGACAAATACATATGTATCACTATAAAAGATAGAATTAAAAAGAAATAAAAGTTTTTTGTAAATATTTTTAAAAAATAGAAATATTACTGAAAAATGAAAGTTTATAGAAAACTATATTCTTAACTTTAAGACAAAAGGACTCTCCATATTTTTATGTACTATTCAAAGATTCGCACTCTGTATCCTTTACCATCCAAATCTACATCTCCACAGTCTCCCCCTCCCCACCACCACCCCCCTACCCACGACCTCAGACCCTCTAGAGACACCCACACTTCCCCTCAGCTCCTCAAATGAACCTTCACCGACAGGAAATATACCACGAACCCTCGAAGGCATCTCAAAAAACACCTTCTCTACACCCCCTATTGTTTACAAAAGCATCTTATTATTAAATCTCCTTCCTCCCTCGCAATCTACGGACACGTACAGCACCCCCTCCCTCCCCCACCCCCCTGCGGCACCGAGTACCTTGTCTTATCTCGTGCGGACCAACTCAACGCTCGTGTTTCCTGCTCACCGCTACTGTTGCATCGGCACGTGAGGGCCCGTTTGTTTGTGGAGGTGTGAGGGTCACACACAGCAACAAACGTGAGTTCATTGTTTATTAGCTCACCCCCACCCCCACACACACCCACACACACAGCAGACCTTCACGCACTCCCACACAAAAGACGTGTACTCACTTTTTTACAACAGACGTTCATCCAGTTCAACCCAAAGACGTTCAATAACTCACCCACAAAACACGTTCAATGACTCACCCACAAAAGACGTACAATAACTCCCCCACAAAAGACGTTCAATAACTCCCTCTCAAAAGACGTTCAACCACTTCCACACAAAGGGTGGTCATCTATACCCACACAATAGACATTTTCTCCCTCTTACTTAAGATCTTCAACTACTCCCTTACAAAAGACATACTGACTCACGGTCTATAGTGCAAGTTCACCTGATTCTGTGACCTTGGCCTATGAAGAGATAGCGTGGTCAGCACTATGTGAGTTAGGTACCCGTTAGAGCTGGATGGACTCAGAGACGGTCTACTTACTTGAACCCGAATTTGACCTCAAGACTTTCGTGTTAGCAGTCTAGCGCTCTACCGGAGTCATTTGACCAAAAATCACCGACTCCCGATTCCCTTAAATAACTCAGCTCACAAACTAGTCTTTCTACACCTTCATTACTTCAACATTTTTCCCCTCAACTCTCACTTCGATGCACGGACGAGATTTGCCCCCCTCCTCTTCCCCCTGCCCCCGGCTCAACAATCCACGCCTATTTTGACAGAAGACATGCGATTATTTACTCACGGCATTCCATTGTTCACAGGTCGTATTCCAAAGTGACCCTACACCGCCCCGTTAAAAGCCCGGGTAACCGTAGATTTTCAACGCGCCGAAAATTAATTGCCGCCGAAGTCCTAAGACAGGCGAAGAAAATCTCTTAAGTGCTGTATCGTTTTTCCCACGGATCTTTACAGACAGAGGGAAGATCTGACGAACAGATAGAACATGCTAGCTTTTGATATCAACTTTTTTTTTTTTTAAACCGGCGTTTTCCGGCACTAATTTTACAACCACACCCTCCCATGATGCACGGGGTAAAACACGTCATGCGCGCTGCGGCCAATGAGGAGGAAGTGCTATAAAATTGTGGCCAGGTTTTTTTTTTTTTTAAAAAGTTTGATGTCCTGTTTACTTCTTCAGGCACAAAGATAATATTTTTGTTGCCTCTAAACGCACGGGGCAAGATTACCGCCACGCATGGGTGATTTAATAACACGGATCAAACACACTGCAGGACTTTGTCCTCTGAGCGATGTCCGCCCCTTTTAGAGGACCCGTCCGGTTTTATAGATATGTTGACGCGTTTTTTTTTTTGACCAGAAAAAAAATAGTCCAAAATCACTCCGGTCTTCACGATTGCGACTTAAAAAAAATATTTACGCTATTTGCGTTAGTTTTTCTACAGCTTATTAACTAGCTTAATGTTCGTTTAAAAATAGCGGTAACCCTGACCTTTATCCTAATTCGAGTCTAAGAGAAAAAAAAAACTTGTTACAGTAATGTGCCCTACAACTCGACCACTTGTAAGATCAGCCGCAAGTAAATTGACGGTGCAAAGACTACTAAAATGTCATGCACTTTACAAAAGTAAAAATTACAATAAAATGTAATAAATAAAGTTAAAACTCCTCCCCGTCCCTTCAATTAAAACACACACGGACACACACACGCACACACATATGCTAGTGTCATAATCTTTGTAATTTTTTTTCCATTCAATTGTCATTTGATTTTCAAAGAGCAAAACATGTTTGTGCTTGTCTAACATAAAAAAAAAATCGTAGTTCGGAATAACATAAGCTTCACGCTGTTAAAAATCGCCCACATCAAAATTGTTATGTCTAGCAGTTAAAATTCATAGTACAACAAAAATACGATATCTGGTTTTTAAATATTTGCACTTAACAAAGTATCTACTAGCAGTTAAAAATCTACAAGAAAACTAGTCTCTAGCAGTTAAAAACCTACCATAGTACTACCGTCCCTTACAGTTACAAATATACCAGAAAACTACAGTATCCTACAAAAAAACCACCCGACAACAAAACTACCGTCTCTTAAATGCCAGGTTCTAATTTCTTGTAGCAACAAAAACTTTAAAAAATAAAAATAAAAAATAAAAACGTTTTAAAATATCGTTTAACGGGCGTTTCATTTACTCCACCAACAAAGTCAGACAACTTTTTTTTTATCTTGTACAGAAACCCAGCTAAAATGTCAACCGACGTTCGTGAGTTAGAAGCGTTTTCAAGCCAATAACACAAGGTTGCTCCTGCTCAAGAGTTGCTGCCCTTGCCTCGATCAAATCCGTCGCTTCATGGTGGGTGGCTCCAGACAAGGGCAGTTAATTCATGTAAACACTATCAAGATGAACTACATCACATCGTCATTTCGGGCTGGTGATCGGTGCTTGACAGAGACACCTAGGGGGGTGGAGGTGAGGGGTTTCATGCTATGGGGTTGGGGTGGAGGGATTCTTCTGGGAGAGTAGGGGGGTCTACATTACCAAGGAAGTTCAACGCCCAAATGGGTTGGGGAGAAGGAAGGGATCCTCGTCTGAGAATATGGGTGGGGGAGATCGTGGGGTTCCAGATCCATGTGAGAAAAAGGGTTGGTAGATAGTCCGAATGGGAGGGTAGGAGTCATATAGACCAAGGAGGTTGGGAGATGAAGGACTATACGGTCAAGGGGGTTGGTAGGTGAAAAGCTACAAGACCAAATGGGTAGGGGATAAGTAGGCAACAAGTCTAAGGGGAAAGTAGAGAGGTGGGGGGTCACCATAACTAGAGTGGAGCTGTGATTGTGTGATGGAGGTGGGGGTCAGGGTCACCAGAGTGGAGCTGTGATGGTGTAATGGAGGTGGGGTCCCCAAGGCCAAAAAAAGGCTCGGAGAGACGATTTGCAGTTCAGACCCAAGGGGAATATAGATGGGGATGAGGGGTTATGTTGCCAGGACAAATGGAGGGATTGTATAAAAATGGGAGAGGGGTGCTCCAAGACCAGGTGCGGAGGTTCGAGAGTAATGTGAATTACACAACCTGTGGGGGAGGTGTGTGTGTGGAGGGGGGGGGGGTCCACACCCAAGGGTTGGACTGATAAAAGATGGGTTTTTAACTCCTACACAAAGAGAAGGTTCCTCTCTAATGGGGAGGACAAATAAAGGGAACCACGCCCCTGGTTCCCATAAAAAAATGGGGGGCACCACGCCCTTTGTTCCCATGAAAAATGGTGGCATCCCGCCCACGTTTTACCATGAAAAATGGGGGGGGGCACCACGCCCTTGGTTCCCATTAAAAATGGGGGCACCACGCCCTTGGTTCCCATTAAAAATGGGGGCACCACGCCCTTGGTTCCCATAGAAAATGGAGGGGGCACCACGCCCTTGGTTCCCATTAAAAATGGGGGCACCACGCCCTTGGTTCCCATTAAAAAAATAGATGAGGGGGGGGGGGGCACCACGCCCTCGGTTCCCATGAAGCTGCCCGTGCTACACCTGAGCAGACAAGGCCATGTATTGTGATGTACGGCCAGGACAAAAGATGAGACGAAGACGTGACGAGTGTCTGATAAGATAGACTCGGTCAATTCCAGACCTCTCGCGGGATGAAGGGGAGACAAGCTTTTAATACGAAAACAAGATGAAGTGTTTTCCTTCGGAGTTATCGGTCTTGAATTTATTTTTTTCTAAAGTAATTTCTCATAATGTATGTGTTATGTTTGTTGGTTTTTTAACAACATCTAGCATTAATTCAAATGACGTTTAATATTACAGTGTTATATGTTGTTAATTTTATCTAATCAAACATACACGCGAGTTTTGTAATACATTTTTATGACATCAGGGAAAAAAACAACTAGAAACGTAAGTAAAATATTGCTCATCAGATTAAATTAACAAAGTAAAAAGAACACTTAAGAACTACAAAACATGTTACGACGGAAAAGAATGACACTGCCAGAGTTTCTTCCAGGCATCTCTTCGGGTTAAGGGGGGGGGGGGGGGCTAAGCCTCCCCCCCCCCCCGAAGAAAGTCTACCGCCCCCCCCCCCCCCCGAACGAGATGGATTTTATATAATAAACATAGACTTTTACTAGTGTCCGCCCCCCCTCCCGAAAAATGTTTACCGCCCCCACCCCCAAAAATTTCAAGTGCCCCCCGGAGAAAAAAGTCTGGAAGAAACACTGGACACTGCCTGGTATAGTGATAGAGCAAACGACTAACAACCTGAAAGTCTTACGTTCAGTTCTCGGGCCCGACTCTATAGTACGCTATTGAGTCCATGCAGCTTAGCTTGAGTTGGGGAAAGTTAAGTCTACATTGGCCAATCTCAACAATACAGATTAACTCTACTTTATCTCCCCCCCCCCTCCACACACACACGGGCTCAAAATGTACTTGAGTACGTTACCTTTTACATTTAAATAAAATCAAGTAAAGTCTTGATTAGTATATTTACATAATCATGTTAATTAAAGCGAATACGTCTTGTATATACTCCTTTATCCCTTTCCGCTCCCTATGCGGGCATCGAGTCAAGCCCTTTCTTCCTTAACGAAACCAATTAGAGGGCATCTTGTATGTTAATATACTTGTTACATATGGGCTACCTTCAAGTAAAATTCGGGATTTCAACATCTCTATCATAAACATTTGGACGTCATATCCCTTAATGTGAAAGGCGTGGTTAGGCTTAACCGTTGGTGATTGTGCTGGAAATTTAGTCGAATTATCTCTAGGCATAAGAATCCGGTTTCTTTGCCTTCTTCGTTCTTAATTGTAACGGTGAAAGGGATTCCCTCCAAAGCAAATAAGTATCACGAGTTTCAAGCTGCTTTTCAATTTGGATTAGCTTCAATAGCCTTTGTCTAACCAAGAACAACCTACAAGGCAGCAGTTGTTTGATTTTGGAGTTGTCTCTCCTAGAAGAGTGGATGTTCCCAGCTAACGAGCCTCAGCCGCACGAGGGTTCGAACTCGAGACTTTTCGGTTTAGCAACCATGAGCTTTACCGACTCGACCACGCTTTATCGACTAGAATACTTTTGACGCGGGGACGCGGGTTAGATGTCAACCCTTCAAGAAAACCGAGCCCGGATTCTTTAACCTAAACCCAAACACAACCCAAATTCCTTAACTTTAACCCAAACAACATATCCCAGTGCTCGACCCCCAGCTAGCAGAGAGCACTAACTTAAAAAAATAATGCTCCCGAAAACGTAACCCGGTGCTAAACTTTGGCCGCCATTTTCACGAAAAGGTTTTTCTAACCGCCGCGCCTCACCTAACGCAGTCGCAATTTACCGAAACACCTAAAGATATTTACCGCCGTCTACTTAAGATTGAAGAAAACCTCGAATCGAAACAAAAAGGGGAGAAAATTTTTAAATATTATTTCTGCTCAAGGTGTTCGCCATTACACGCACAAACGGTCGAGGTAGAAGAGTTATCGGCGCATTGTTCCGCGATAATTTACCGTACGATGCTAATAGCCGTACCGGAAATACACGAAAACCGACATCAAAGACGAGCCTACGCTGGGAGTGAGTAACATATTTTTCAAACGTGCACGGCTGCGCTCAGCGTTATTGTTAAAAGGGTCGAAAATTTGGGATAAGGTAAACATTTTAGGGACATGTACTCCGTGACTACACCCGCGGCGCGTGTTGGCAATTTTTCCTAATGTCATGAGCAGTCCCGCGACCCGTTCGTGAACGGGCTGTCAGTAATTGTCTTGTACCGAGTTGTACGGAAGATTTTTCGCTGTTTCTTAAAACCTCGTGACCTATGTGGGATCCGTGACAAATGGAAAGTGTTGTTTTAAAATAAAACAGAGGAATAAACATAACAAGAGTTCATTTTTTCTGGCACGATTTAGATTAGACTTAATTTTCTGCTGACATTTCTTCCTTATCTGACAGATCTAGCTTCATATCTTCGTTTATTGTATCATTTCTGCGTCAGTTTTTAATAAATCTTCATTGTGTGTTTAATATTTTTGACATTTGATTTCTTATCTGCCGTCAAAATAGAATAAAAACTCCACATAGATATGTCCTGCGCTACATGTGTTGACAGTATTGCTAAACTTAAAATCATAGAATAAAGTTCCGGGTTAACCCAGCTCTGATGGGTACCGAGTTTAGTTGAGTATAGACGGATGGGGTAAAATGTTGAATGCAAATTACATTGAAAAGCGAGATGAAAGATGAAATCTACTACATCTGTATAAAAACTATATAAAGACGACATGTGTAGAGTGGGGGAGGAAGGTGAATCTAAGAGATGATGAGGATTTTCTCTTCGATCAGATATTATTGTCAGTTGTTGGTTTGTTTTTGGTCAAATGTTGCTGATGGTAAGGAGCGACCACTTCTCCAATAGCATGGGTGTGACTAAGTTTTAGGGATGACATGGGTGTGACCAAGTTTTAGGTATGACATGGGTGTGGCTAAGTTTTAGGTATGACATGGGTGTGGCTATGTTTTAGGGATGACTTGGGTGTAACTAAGTTTAGCCGATGACATGGGTGTGACTAAGTTTTAGGGATGACATGGATTTGACTAAGTTTTAGGGATGACATGGGTGTGACTAAGTTTTAGGGATGACATGGGTGTGGCTAAGTTTTAGGGATGACATGGATTTGACTAAGTTTTAGGGATGACATGGGTGTGACTAAGTTTTGCAGATGACATGGGTGTGGCAAAGTTTTAGGGATGACATTGGTGTGACTAAGTTTTAGGGATGACATGGGTGTGACTAAGTTTTGCAGATGACATGGGTGTGGCAAAGTTTTAGGGATGACATTGGTCTGACTAAGTTTTAGGGATGACTTGGGTGTGACTAACTTTTAGGGATCACATGGGTGTGACTAAGTTTTGTTGATGACATGGGTGTGACTAAGTTTTGTTGATGACATGTGTGTGACTAAGTTTTGCCGATGACATGGGTGTGACTAAATTTTAGGAATGACATGGGTGTGGCTAAGTTTTGCAGTGGACATGGGTGTGACTAAGTTTTAGGGATGACATGGGTGTGACTAAGTTTTAGGGATGACATGGGTGTGACTAAGTTTTGCAGTGGACATGGGTGTGACTAAGTTTTGCAGATGACATGGGTGTGGCAAAGTTTTTCCTATGACATGGGTGTGACTGAGTTTTAGGGATGACATGGGTGTGGCAAAGTTTTAGGGATGACATTGGTGTGACTAAGATTTAGGGATGACATGGGTGTGGCAAAGTTTTAGAGATGACATGGGTGTAACCAAGTTTAGCCGATGACATGGGTGTGACTAAGTTTTAGGGATCACATGGGTGTGACTAAGTTTTGCAGTGGACATGGGTGTGACTAAATTTTGCAGTGGACATGGGTGTGACTAAGTTTTAGGGATGACATGGGTGTGACTAAGTTTTGACGATGACATGGGTGTGATTAAGTTTTAGGGATGACATGGGTGTGATTAAGTTTTGCAGATGACATGGGTGTGACTAAGTTTTGCCGATGGCATGGGTGTGACTAACTTTTACGTATGACGAGGGTGTGACTAACTTTTACGGATTACATAGGTGTGAATAAGTTTGGCTGATAACACGAGTACGATGAGGGCGGAACAAAGAACATTTAACATATAATAAACATGCTGGTGGGGAACTAATTAATTAAACCAATATTTACAGAGTATGGGAAAGAGGAAAATGCCTTTCTTATAAAAAAATTTCTTCAACCTGGAGACAAAGAATCCAGGTGATACCCACACCTAACCCGCACACCCCAGAACCCACACCAACACACCGCGATTCTCACACGTAGAACAACATCTTTACTCTACAAATATAAGTCGGATGTGCAACCATTGAAAAGGCACCAGCCCCTATCGACAGACTCAAAGAAAAAAATAAACCCAATACCGCCGTACAGCTTACCCCAACAGCTATATAAGCCTTAGACACTGTGCGTGGGGTACCCCACCGATACCTGGCTATCAATTAAAACACACTTTTTATTTAATTGACACCCCCCTCATGGAAACCGCGCGGGCTTTGTGGAGCGCCATTGAGAGCCGTGCCCCCCCCCCCCGGAAGAGACAACGGGCGCTTTGCTTAGCGAGACTCCGATCACCTTAGTCAATATTTATTCAACTTTGTAATGATTCTGTCTTTCACCCACAGCGTCGACCCATCTCACTTCTCTCACGCGAGCACCCACCCCCGGGGGGCGCCACTTAAGTAAACCTACGCCATTACGCCCCGAGGGGGTGTTGCAGAACAATATGCTTTGAGTTCAAGTAAAATTTTCGGAGTCTTCTGCACTTAGCGGCGATGTGCTTTCGTCTACAGGGGCATCATATGATGAAAGTGTCTTTTGTAGAGGCCACGTTAACGATGAAACGATATCGTAGCGTCAACCAACAAATTTAACACTTTGATGTCCATTGCCTAAAGGCGAAAATAAGTTTCAGGTTCCAGATAAAAAAAATTTAAATACATAACCGGGCAAAGAAACGAATTTAAAAATGATCCTATTTATTTTTTAAACGGTAGCGTTGTTTGGAGACTGAAAGACGGGTAGCAGATAGATAGACTTCATATGGTGGTTTTTGTAAGCTTTTCTTTATAGTGTACACACAGTGTATTTACAGAGATTAGAAAACTAGTAATATCCAAATGCAGATGGCGTCAGAGAGTCATCAGCGTGGACGTAGTGGCGTCATAGAAAATATAAAATGAGCTGTGTTAATACCACGTTATCTATACTGACCAATGTCCTTTGTGGTATTATGGGGATGATAAGAGACACACATACCTATAGGCCTATTTACTCTTTTTTTTTTAAATCAAGCAAAAAAAAATCATTTCACTTTAATCAGAAACACCATCAGGAAAACCATCAAGAATACACCATCAGGACCACACCATCATGACCACACCATCAGGACCACACCATCATGAGCACACCATCAGGACCACACCATCATGACCACACCATCAGGACCACACCATCATGACCACACCATCAGGACCACACCATCGTGACCACACCATCAGGACCACACCATCAGGACCACACCATTAGGACCATCATCAGGACCACACCATCAGGACCACACCATCAGGACCACCATCAGGACCACACCATTAGGACCACACCATCATGTCCACACCATCATGTCCACACCATCAGGACCACACCATCAGGACCACCATCAGGACCACACCATTAGGACCATCATCAGGACCACACCATCAGGACCACACCATCAGGACCACACCATCAGGACCACCATCAGGACCACACCATCATGACCACACCATCATGTCCACACCATCAGGACCACGCCATCAGGACCACCATCAAGACAACACCATGAGGACCACCATCAGGGCGACACCATCAGAACCCCACCATTCCACATTGTGTCTAAGACACCCTCTGATGTAAATCACAAACGTGGTTCTGATGAGTCTGTCTTTGATATCTCGAGGCACGATACACTCGTCCGCTTTACACAGGCTAGATGTGGGAGGTTGAAACAGAAGTACACCAGTCTGGGGTCATCACAAGCTATCCTATACAGCATCTTCTTTCTTCTTCATTCTTAATGTTGGATGGAATTCCCTCCAACACAGTTACACAATTACATATTACATATCCGCGATATGGATGCTGACTCCGATTTTCTTTTTAGAATTTGCTTTCCTAGCCTTCCAAGATGTTAGGGTTGGTTCGAACTGGAGACTTTTCAGTTTAGCAACAATGAGCTTTACCGACTCTACCACGCAGACCTTGTACAGAATTAATTATCTTCCTTAAATCATAATTAACTGCGTAATTAAAGCGGTGCTATAGTAAAGAGTGCAAATTAGAAGGAGGAAGTGGCGCTGGGTGGGTCACACACTGCGAAAGGCTCACACAAATGTTACACGCCAAGCGCTTGAGTGGAACCCCCAGGGAAAGCGGAAGAGAGGGCGCCCAAGACAGACCTGGAGGCGGAGTCTTCTTGAAGAACTGAAGCCAATAGGGATGTCTTGGGAGATGTCAAAATTAATAGCCGAGGATAGGAAGAAATGGAAGGAAATGGTGGAGGCCCTATGCTCCATAAGGAGCAAAGAGGACTAAATGCAAAAAAAAAAAAAAAAAAATAGTAAAGATTCATCACCCGGAAATTACGGACAACTTGTTTCAAATTCCCCTTAAAGAAGACACAACGGCAATCTAAAGATAATTATCTAGTCGAGGCACACCACAGTTTTCTTTTTACCAAACGTCGAACAAAAGTTAATTATTTCAACGTCCACACCCCGCTAAGGTCAACAAGGACATTTTTTTTCGGAAGGGTAGAGTGTGTATGCGGGGGGAAGGGGGGTGTATAGCCGCGATCGTAATGACACACTCTAATTTTCTTTTTAAAACATTGAACTACGTGATAATTAAAATAGCCGATTCAAGGGCAAGCAACTCCAGTGTCCTGTCTTTGGTTCGAGGTTATCCTTTAAACAAGTTTGCACCAGTAGAGTTGGTCTTCAAAAGTTCGAGCTGGGAGGCTAAACCATAAGGGCTGGGACAAAGGGAGAAGGGGGGGGTGAGAAAGGTGAGGGTTTGAATCTCAAAAGAAGATTACTAAAAGATGGCAGCCATATCGTGAGCGGCAATGAACAAAAATAACTATCCAGATTATCATGAACTTGGTGGCCTTTTAAAGAATAATCCATTATTTTCACTTTCGTTACACCCCCCCCCCCCCCATCCCCACATTTCTTTCTTTTTAAAAAAAAAATACTTTTTTTTTTATTCCCCCCACCCTCACATTCACTCGGATGAGGTGCCTGAGTTGTCCGCCCCTGAATTCACTCATAGAAAAACCCTCCGCCATCGAGAAGCTCATTCAAGGGCAGGTAACTCTCCGTGTCCCGAGCTCAACATACTGAGTCCAACACGGGAAGAATGGCCAGGGCCTTGTCAGAAAGGGAAAGTGTTTGAATTTTATCTCCACCGACACCGGCAATTAAAGTGTGGCTTTAAAAGTTTAATGGAGCGACACCGTGATACGCCACACCGGCATATGGACGCGAGAAAAAAAAATATTAAAGATGGAGACACGTTTAAAAAAAAAATAAGATGGACGCTACTTCAAGTTTTTTTTTTCAAATGGGCTCCTGTATAAAATCAAGGACACCATTTCATAAAAAAATATTATTTATAAAAATGTTGTTAAATCGGAAATTAAAATCGACGTTATTTAATTTAACAATATACGAGCTAGTGTTTATATAAACAAAGACGGGAGCTTCTTTTTCTTCTTCTTCTTCGTTCTTAATTGAGAAAATGGTGGATGATTTAGACAACAAGTCCAACTTCGTGAACAAACCGGACTGTGGTCTCCAGTTCAGCGGGTTCCCCATATAATTTTTTCCTGAGTGGGGTGAGCAGGGGCCAGTGTCTGACTCGCGCCTGGCTATACAAAGAACATTCCTGAAGGACGTAAGACGGGAGCCTATTTACGAACGCGAATGATCTTATCCAGGCAATGCGTTTTCTCCACCATAATTTTTTTATTTTATCATCTACTGTATTTTTTGTAAGTTACGTAAGTCCACATTATCTAGCACCATTAACATTTAAATCGACAACACAGTGATATACGTTATATTTGCAACACACTAGGAAGTAAATTCTAGACTTCACTACAAAAGCACGTAAATGTCCCGAAACCCCAACGGCCTATAATTCTAAAATCCTTCGATTCTTCCTATTAATACCCAACGTCCATACCCCCAACGGCACATAATTCTAGAATCCTTTGATATTGATTATGTCTAAGACTCCAGTGGCCCATAATTCTAGAATCCTTCGATATTGATAATATCCAGAACCCCCCCCCCCCCCTCCCCCCAACAGCCCATAATTCTAGAATTCTTTGATTATTCCTATTGATACCCAACGTCCAAATACCAACGGCACATAATTCTAGAATCCTTCGATATTGATAATATCCACCCCCACCCCCCACCCACCCCCGCCCCCTCTACCCCAACAGCCCATAATTCTAGAATTCTTTGATTCTTCATTGGTACACAACGTCCACACCCCGAACGGCCTATAATTCTAGAATCCGTCGATTCCTTCTATTGATACCCAAGGTCCAGATAACCCCCATTCCCCCCCCCCCCCAACGGCCTATAATTCTAGAATCCTTCGATTCCTCCTATTGATACCCACCTCACGATCTGTGAATGTCTTCCTGTCGGCGCTACATTCCAACCCTCGCCTGTTCTCCAGCCCGTCCCTCCCCCCCCCCCCCCCACCCCCTCCCCCCAAGTCTGTACTCCGTCGATCAGCCATTGACCCGTTTGACAAAATATCAATAATAAACTTCACCACTTCTAAAAAAAATATTTTCCCACAGAAGACCGGTATTTATCGATACATTAAATTGACTGTCCCTCTCAGGATTCACTTAATCACCAACTGCCCTGCCTTCAGTACCAAGTTCATCTTTATTTTACGTACAATTTTTTTTTTCAATTCAGGTATAGAAAAAACAGGTGCGACTGTAAGCTAAACGTACTAAACGCGAAAAAAATGGTACGGACAATTCCGCGTCCTTCTTTAGATAAAGACGACCGAAACCGCACAAAAGGCGAGTGGGTTGAAAAAAAAAGTCTTCAAGCCTAGCATACGCCGATTCGCTTTTATTCACCTCTCCATTGAACAGCAAAGATCCGTAAGTTATATATTATCAGTCACAACAGAACTAAATTTTAAAGAAAGTTTTTTTTTTCTCTCTTCAACAATCGGGAAAACCCAATACTTGAGCGTGAATACCCGCCCTTTTAAGGTCAATTCATTATTGCCTTACATTACAGGGTAAGGGGGGCGGGGGGGATGAATAGGTTCACGGGGTGGGAGTTTTTACTTTATATGACAGTGAATTATTTATTCGGCTCTTCAATTCCGACACATTTGTTTTGAAGTTATGTCCCTTGATGTTCACTCACTATTGAGGGTATGCCCAGCTGGGGTAGAATCCCACGGAGTGTTTGTGGTAGCGACCCTCACTGATCGCCGAGAGAAGTTATTATTATTAATTTTTTTTTGTAACACACATAGGATAATTATGAAAGTTTTTAAGTTAATTACTTTTTCCCTTTAAGAGATTAACTAGAGATCAGCCAGTACGTTTCGCGTCGAGATGGGTGGGGTCAACTGGTGCGAAGTTTCCAGGTCCTTAACTTTAGAGAATGGGGTTTGCCGTGTGCGGAGATTCGCTATACACCTGCACACATAAGCATATATATATATATATAATTTATCTTTATATGAAATAGCTTGATGAAATCGTCATTTTGGTCATACACGTAGGGGTCGGCGTGGTCGAGTCGGTAAAGCTCATGGCTGCTAAACCGAAAAGTCTCGAGTTCGAATCCTCGGGCAGATGAGGCTAGCTGTGGACAGCCACTCATCTATGAGAGACAACTCCAAAATCAAACAACTGCTGCCTTGTAGTTTGTTCTTGGTTGGACAAAGGCTATGGAAGCAAATCCAAAAAGAAAAGCAGGCTGAAATCGGAGTCAATGGCCTCAATGGCGCATAACCAGTTGACACGTAACGCTTGTGTTGGAGGCGTGGTCGAGTCGGCAAAAAGCACATGGTCGATAAATTCGAACAGATAAATCTCGATCCCCTTCAACACTAATAATTAAGAACGAAGAAGAAGAAGAAGTCACACACATACATTTTAAGTGTTACACTCACTCCATCATTTTCTGACGTACTCACACGTTTCTTTGTTGTGCAGCCTTTTTGTCGCAGACCCATTTGTCATGTATTTTATTGTTGTCTTATCTTGTCAATTACTGTTTTTGTTTCATGTTTTATGCTACACATTTTTTTAATCAACACACAAAAATCAATTAGCCATCCAGGAATTGTATTTGTGTTGTTTTTTTTTCCATGTCTTTTTAAATTCCCTACAACCCTTATATTTTTTTTTGTGCCATTTATCTGAACAGCATCAGACATCAATTTGTCATAACGTAATCAATTTTTATGATATTTTCTATACATTTCTATTTGCAGTAATATCGCGTGGTTAAAAAAAAAAGTTTTTTTAATCCCCCCCCTCCATCACTCAGTGCATGCCTATATCTCCATTCTCCACTCGTACATCTCACCCCCCCCCCCCACCGTCCCTCCGTCTCTACCAACACCCCACACTTACCAGCCCAACCCTCGTCCATCTCTCTATCCCTATTCTCCCATATTTCATCTATCCCAATTCTCCCATATTTCATCTATCCCAATTATCCCATATTTCCTCTATCCCAATTCTTCCATATTTCCTCTATCCCATTTTCCCAATTCTCCCATATGTCCTCTATCCCAATTCTCCCATGTCCCCACCCCCCCCCCCCATCTCTACACCCCCACCCCCCCCCCCATGTCTCCACCCCCCCCCCCCTTCCACTTACCGCCCCATCCCTCCTCCATCAGGACCACGTGACACGTCTGTCTAGCACCGCAGTCACACATGACCGCGGCTAATTTACATCCAGCTGTAGGCATCCATGCCAGACATCCTATTCATGTAAGGCTGGAAGTGTCCCGTCATTTGGCCATTTCCTCTGCCGTGATGCACCAGGAAGTCGCCATCCTTGTCTCTGGCTTATGGGACCTTCCATTTCTTGGCGCAACCAGTTGAGAAACAGCGCCAGGTTTCACTAACTGAAAACACTTTTTAAACGACGGAATTCATAGTATTCTAAACTGTTTTGTGTATAACAAATGTATAACTTACATTTATTGTTAAGAATTGTGTGCATAAGTTGGCTAGTATGAGGTCAGTTATAATTGTTGCTATACTATGTTATATGTATCATATTTTTTTTTAATTAATTAATTTTTCTTTGCATAGCTGCAAGACACTTCCATTAATTTTAATTTATTCTCACCATGTCTGCTATTTAGAAATGGAGAAACAACTTTTTTTCACATAATCTCAGGCTTTTCGATTCTTTCTAATGTAGTAGAAATAGTGTTGTTTTTTTTTTTCTAGTAGTTTAATATGATGTTGATCCAATAATTTATGATTAAATTCCAGCATTTGAAGAGTTAAATTGTGCATTGTTTTTTTTATAGGGAAAGGAGTCATTAAAGTATTCTAAAAATGTGATACATTACAATATCATCACTATGATATACGATCTAGGCTGTTGTTCCCCCGAAGCTGCGCGGTTGCGCGGCCGCGCAGTAGTTTTGAGCCTGCCGCGCAGTCATTTTTGTAAAATACAGTATATCTTTGTACAAAACTTTTAGAACACCGTGCACACAAATTACACCTTGCACACTAGCTTTTCCCCTTAGAGGGAACGTCGGATGTAGGAGGTAATTCAGAAAATGTCAAATTTTGATGGTATAGATCATGTGGACGTGCTACAAGCAATTGTCGGCATCTTTTCTCAATCTGGGCGCGTTCTCGTGTAGGATGCGCCAAAGGGTTGCAATGAACGCACGGCTATTTTTAGCCGCACGCGGACACTTGTGTCATCCTAAACTTAATTGTTATCTGATTGCCCACTTCCGCTATCCCCGACAGCCTAATTAATGGCCCGGCCTCATCCCACCTGAACGGCAGGGATTAAATCGATGCAACGATACTCGGATGGTCAAAGTAATCGATACGACGATACGAGGATGGTCAAAGTGTCCATTTCCGGGAGATGACGTCCCCCTTTATAGCCGGGCGATAGCGCTAGATTTATATCCTAGGCGATAATTCTTTAACAGAAACTTCGGCGTAGGCCAATTGCCGAATAAAAAATAAGGACATTCATGTTTTAAATTAGATTATTCATGTGTGTTTTTGTCAAAGTGGCGAGGCGGGCACGTGGTGCGTCATCCAATAACGTATCACTGATTATGGTATATTGGTTATTGTGACACAAATGCTACGTTATAGTAGTTATTGCGAAGCATTAGTTTTATTGGTTGCTATGTATCACTGGTAAACAGGCTATAAGGTAACCCTAGTGAATAAGACCATGTCGCACATCATTTATTCAATGAGCCAGTAGCTACCTCAGCATAATAAATCATAAATAAATAAATAAATAAATAAATACATATATATATATATATATATATATATATATATATATATATATATATATATATATATATATATATATGAACTTGGACATCCCCAATCCATCAAGTCATCCCTTTGACGTATCCATTTCACCCTCTTAAAAACCAAACAAGCCACCCATTTTCCCACTCAAAACTCCACAAACCACCCATTTGTCCACTAGAGACAACCCCTCCACCAGAATCTCACTTTACCCCCTCGACTACCCCATGATGGGCTTTGATTGGCCACCGGCAATTCATCAATCTTGTCATATCAAAGCAAGGATCGCTTTCAGTCAGGTATCCCCGTGTTGACTGTCAGATAGGTCCGTTGTTGACTGTCAGATAGGTGCCCTGTGACTGGGCAACTCGATATGCGAGACACCCAGTTACCCGATGTTTGTTCAATTTTTAGCACATCCTTGAATGAATCCTGGTCTCAAGGGGCGCTACTGGATGTCAATATCAACAGATCAGGGAGTATAGAAATTTACATTATCTTGTATGGAAGACTTGTTTTGTCATTTGTTGTAAGCTTTTGAAATTTCAATATCAACAGATCGGACTATATATATATATATATATATATATATATATATATATATATATATATATATATATATATATATATATATATATATATATATATATATATATATATATATATATATATGTATGTATGTATATATATATATATATATATATATATATATATATATATATATATATAAAATCATGTATAATCATGTACTCTCTACTATATAAGCTAGACTCGTTTTTTGTATTTTTTGAAATTTTAAATTAAAATATAAGCAAAATTTTGATGATTATAATAATGTACACGGGCGTGTATTGCGCTATTTATATGCATGTAGTCATATTATAACACGAACTCTACCTTATCTGCCCTGTGGGGACTGTATGAACACAATGAACTTTAATGAGCGAGATAAATCAGATTAAGTTTTGTCTAGATTCCACCCGATGCGGCACTTGATGGTGTCACCCCCCCCCCCCCACCCCAGAGGCGTGGCGACCCTTCCCGGGGACAAACTTTCAAATTTTCTATTTGCACCCCCCTCAAACTTTCGATTTGCACCCCCTCCTCAAGTTTTTCTCTATATATTTTGCTTTTTGCCTTGATGTCATCCCCCTAAATGGTGTCACCCGGTGCGGCCCCCCCCCCTCCCTACGCCTCTGATTCCACCCACACCTTTTCCCTCTCTATGCTTTTAATAACTAAAACACCAATTTTATTCTCCACTTAATTTCACAAATTTTAAAATAAATCGAAAACAAGCCAACAGAAATGATCCCGACAAGGGGGCAGATAATTCTGTTTGAATAACCTCGCGCCCGCGCGCATTCAAACATTAACCTGATATCCTGCCTCCATTTTGTTTTACCGGTAGCCTCCGCGTCACTTCCTTTTGTCATGCGCACAAGTGTACACATTCTCTGCACTTTACGTCAATTTCCTAATGCACTCCCCGGCCATTCTACTGCTCTTCCGGTTCTCAGTTTAAAGGTCAAAGGTGACTTAAAGAGTGAGGTCCTGCCCTGCGTTGCTCCTCTTATATAAAGAAAAACTCATTCCGTATTTCCATAAACATATATTTTACACTTTTTTTTTTGTGTAAACAATACGTTAGATTTTTTTTAGTGTTTTAACAAACAGGAAATTGAAACGAAACAAAAACACAAGTTCCTGATTCTAAAAATAAGCCACATCTATAGAACACTGCGGCTTCACATAAATTATCATAAATTTAAAGCGTCGTTAAAATCATATCATTCTATGTATTTACACACAAACCAACAGCAGGTATTAACATAAGGGATGTTTAGCTGAGACTGAACATCACAAAAAGACCATGTATACTTTTGACTTGAGCATGTCCGTCATGTTTACAGAATGTCCCAAACGACTGACCCCCCACAACAAAAGGTCAGAATATGCATGAGCCTCTCAACACCGTATTGTCATTATTCTCTCTGACCCCTCGGCTCGCGTCAGGATACAAGAATCGCCATAGCAACACGTACAAAATGGCGGCTAAACAAACCTAAATAAAATTTATCGCACCTGGTCGCCATGGCAACGCTGGAGCACCCTCGGCAAGGTGCAGGAGATGGACACGTCTTATGCATAATTAATTTGATGGGGGTGTTTTGTTGTGGGGTGTTTTACAGTCAGGGAATTGTGTATGGGCACGCTAGTGGCCTTGGTCGGGCTGATAAGTAACAAAGCCATACAGCCAGTTGTAGTATCCACAACGCCATGATAGAATCACCCCCCCCCTCCATCACAATATTGACAAATTAATGGCCTTGATAGTACCGATAGGTAACAAAGCCATACAGCTATTTTTAGTGTCCACAACCAGTGTTTCTTCCAGACTTTTTTCTCCGGAGGGGCACTTGAAATTTTCGGAGGGGGGGGGGGGCGGACGCTATTAAAAGTATATATTATCTATATAAACTCCATTTCGTTTGGGGGGGGGGGGGGGTATTTTTCCCCCGAAGAGATGCCTGGAAGAAACTCTGTCCACAACGCCACGATAGAATCTCTATACACATCCCAATATCGACAAATTAATGGCCTTGGTCGTGCCTATAGATAACCAAACCATAAAACCACTAACTTTTCAGTGCTATATGGACAAATTCATGCTCGCATACATAACTATATGGTAACATCTTTATATATATATATGTTAACATCCGGTACACAATCCACGCATCCATGTACCCACAAGGCTTTACTAGTATACTCATCGCCACGATAGAATCACTACACTCCTCCAATTTTCTTAAAAATCTATGTTATGTATCTAAGCCAGTATCATATATAAATCCAAATACCAATGCTAGTACTGACATATACATTCAAGTATCTCAGCTAGTATCCACATATAATTCCTAATCCCAAGGCTAGGATTAACAAATTCATTCAAGTTTCCATACATTCACACTAGATTCTTCTTCTTCTTCGTTCTTAATGTTCGTGTTGGAAGGGATCCCCTCCAACACAATTGAGGCCATTGACTCCGATTTCAGCTTGCTTTTCTATTTGGATTTGCTTTCACAGCCTTTGCCCAACCAAGAACAAACTACAAGGCACGCTAGAATCTAAATATGCAGGTTATGTTCACTGATCAATGTTGCATATCGAAGACAGTAGTTACTTATCCATGCTACACATTAAGGCTAATATTCTGGTATGCCCACTGATTAATGTTACATTCGAAGACAGTAGTTACTTATCAATTCTACACATTAAGGGCAATATTATTATATCAATTCCACTGTCTAGGCATCCAGACTCTAGAGCCTAGACACCAGTTCTAGTCATAGTCATGTTATATTTCTTGTAGTGCCTTATCTTTTCAACAGTTCCTACCATTAGAACTTAAAAAAACAATTGAAAGGCAATCTTACTTTGTTGACAACTGTACAATAACTACATTTATATTATTTTAAACAATTCAATGCAGTAAATTTAATTTAATAAATATTTTATAAATTAACCAAAAAGGACAAATTTCGTGTTAAAAGTTTATCAGTGTTATTATTATAAAATACCTACGATAACACTGCCTACCTATAACCCTGGGTTCACACCACTACAGTATAAACCTAACTGTAGAGACCAGCCTACTACAACATTCCGTTCCATTGCCCAGTTTTTTTTTTGTCCATCTTTCCACGAAGCCCTGTCAGGCAAGTCAACAAACAGGTTTCGTTAAATTTGGCCAAATATTGCTCGGCAAACGAATCTGGCCATCAATTTCCCATCACACCGAGTGACGGGAAGTTGCCAGATTTTTGGCCTGCAGTCCGTGTTTGAACAGCCAGCTGTTTGTTCTTGTGTTTTTTTTTCGTTGACTTTTGACATGTAAGATTTGTCTAAGCCGCCAAAGCTAGCCTGGAAAAATAAACAACAACAAAATATACATGAATAGTCTATACTCTATACTGTTGAAATATATGACATAATGTATTGATCTTATGATCTTATGGAGATAAAAGCCATAAATATACACTGTATTTCAATTATACATTTCTTAAAAGGACGCCCAAACATTCCAATTTATATAAAATTAAAATTGGCTAATTCTATGGGCTAATTATAATACCTTATTATATATTAAACACACATTCAGACTTGCAGGTAAAGTAGAGTTCATCTGATACCTTGAGCTGGACAAATAAAAGGATCATCAGCACTCTGACGAACCGCCTTAACTTCCCCGACTTAAGCCAGGTACTCATTAGAGCTGGGTTAACTCTGAAACGTGTCTCCAATATAGTAACGAATCATTTAAAATTTTGGGTTACTAAAGGTGTGTTTTAACATTTAGATACACCTTTACATTTAAGTGTATTTTAATATATATACTTTTATGACAAACAAAAAATTAAAATCAAATACTATTTTTTAAGTAAATTAAAATCTTTACCAGACTGTATTAAATAATGTAAGAGTCTTCTTATTTTGAAAAAAAATCTTAGGTATCAAATGTATGAAAACACTGTTGATATGTAATTAATATATTTTATTCGCCACTTGTCTGTCAAAGTGGTCTAATCTCGACTGTTTTTTAATGCCGTCAAAGGAATGTTAGCCTAATGGAAATAATTTGAATTCGCCTTGTGCTGCTCGTCTACTCGTCACCCTCCCCGCGCGCAAGAATCGAACGCAAGTCAAATATGACCAGGGCCGGCTACCTGCCGACTGCGGTTGACGGCCGTCGCTGGGCCTGTTTGACTGCTAAATATCACTGAGTCGTCCGGCGTTGGTGTTGACCTAAAGCATGGACAACACAAACAGGCAGGCTGGGAATGGGACCTGTCCCACGATGTCGCATCGTATCTCCAAAATTGTCCAATTTTCGCAGCCGAATTTCGCATCAGATGTTTTGAAAGGAATGTCAAGAATTTGATCGCCCTGACGCTGTGTTATGTAAAAAAAAAATGCATAAAAACACTTTTTAATAACAATCTTTTATGTATTAATGCACTAAAAAGGAGGATTTGTTTTTAAATAGATAATAATACATTACTATTTTTTTTAAACTATAAAGAAAAGCGTGGGTCACTATTTTATGTATTGGTCAACTTCTAATATTTAGGCAGTGACCTACTGTTTAAATATATAAATATGGCTCTAAAGTCTAATAGACCATTGCATGATTGCACATTGGATATCCAAGCACAAACCCCAAGTTGAGAACAACCAGGTGTTGCCCATGAATCACCCCCCCCCCCCTCCACACATCTGATGAACCCAACGGACAGGACGTTACTGTACAGCTTAAAATCAGAAGTGTCGCAGGAGCTGCCGTAAAAAAAACAGAGTTGGTAATCGTATCGCCTAAAGGTCCCCACTTCTGTTCAATTTCAGTTGTTTTTTTTCCTAAAGAATTGCATAATTTTGAAATAAATATGTGTTAGTTACGTCCCATATAAACTTTTGACACAACTAAGGGAGACCACGTATACTTTGTTATTAGAAGTCGTTAAAACACAGAAACATTCAACAGTTATAAAATAATTAATATTTTTTTATATCATTATACAAAAAAAATATACGTCCTTGTGAAATAATTTGTCAAATTTCAAAATATTATAGATTTCTTTTCAATAATTTGTATCTATTTGAAGATAAAACCAGTAGCTCTTTTACTTACTTAGGTTGTAGAAATAGGAAAAATACATTCAATCATAGTTTACAGTTTACCAAACTTTAAATAGCACTTAGGTGTGAATATTTTTAGTAATGAGTTCATGGATAACAGGTCTGTAGTACTTATCATTACACAAATGATGTTATACATATCACTGATCTAGATCAAGCTGACTTACTTACTGGTTAGTAAACAGATGTCGTGTTCCTCTGGTGGCAAAAACTTTTTGTCACCTTAGAGAGCAGTGCCGGCGCCCTAGGCAAAACCCCTGCAGCATTTTTTTTGGGCCCCAAAATTGTATATATATATATATATATATATATATATATATATATATATATATATATATATATATATATATATATATATATAAGTAGACTCTAAATTTTAAAATTATACCATTTAACCTATTTAACGATAGGCTGAAACTCATTTCTGGTCTGAAATAATCCAGTTTTAAAATTTTAAAATATCTCATTTATGCCCGCCAAAAATTACGAATTTTTTCAAAGTGAGAGAAAGCGAGACTTACAAGTCGTATTAAAAATCATAACTTCACGTGTATTACAACGTCGCGTCAAGCGATAGATCACTAAGTCAACATTAAATTAGATAATCATTAAAAGATTTAGAGTAAATACAATAATTATCTCATTATATTAACAGAGGCGTGGCTAGAGGAGGGCGGATGGGGCGGCCGCCACAGGCACCAACAGTAAGGGGGGGGGGGAGTGCCAAACGTGGTAGATAAGAATATAGAACGCTCATTAATGAATTGTGTACAGTCGAAATAAAGAATATAGACTGCTACTTAGTGTTACGGATTAATTTATTGTTTTCTACATCAACTGTGTAGCACCAAAAAAAAAATGCAAATTAAATGGTAAAAAGCGCCCCGACCTTTCTAAATGAGGGATGTGGAGGGGGGGGGGGGGCACTTTCACCAACTCGAAAATCATAATATAGGCCTAATTTGAAGTGGAGGCGCAAAATTGATAGTTCGTCCTGGGCACCGAAATAGATTGAAGATTACCCTTTAGTTTATATAATATAATCAAAGTTATCTATATATATAATTCTCTTCTGGGAGCCGCTAGAAAACAAGCTGTAAACGCGATCCCTACCTCCCCACCCCTACATGATCTTAGTGAGCTGTGTTCACTCTAAATGTTTACAAGCAGAGCCAACGATTTTAAACGTAAGGGAGGGGGGGGGAGAGGGGGGTGTAAGGAAGGGGGGGGGGGGGGGGTTATGGTCCTTAAAGAGCTACTTAAAGTGTTTTTAAAGAAATATTTTCAGTGGCAGTGTTGGTACTGTCAAATTCACAAATTATGAATTACTGAAAAGTAGAAAATAAAACAACTAAATAGCGGCGTATGTTATGCCGCGGGTCGGCTCGTTAATTATAAGGTACTTTTTAGCGCAATTTCCATACGGACTATTGCGATTATTAACTCGTCATTTCTGGATGGATGTGTGTCCGCAGCTTTAAGTCGTATCTCCTCCTCAACGAAGCAATATCAAGGACTAGTTCCAAAAGCAAATATGTTAAGCAAGTTCCGAGGATGATTGAGGCCGAAAAAATTCCCGGAATTCCTTCCTGGATTTCCCGGAAAAAAGCCAACAAACCTCGAAAAATGCAGTTTTTGGCCCATATCTCGGCAACCAGACCACTTAGCGACTTGAAACATTTACCAATCGATTCCTGCCATAATTTAGAACAATATTGCCGAAGAAATTTTTCAAAAATATCCTTTCGTTTGGTCACAAAAAATTAATTAAGGAAATTGCGTTTAAATTGTCACTAGACTTTTTATTAAACTTGTTTATAATATCGATTACCCATTTTAGCGCTCCTCTATGGATAGTGCCCTAGGCGACCGCCTAGTTCGCCTTATAGGTAGCGCCGACCCTGTTAGAGAGAGCATGCACGAGTGACAGTAGAACTGACTTAAAGCTACGACTGATTGCATGTGTCCAATTTGCAGCAAGAAATCTTGTAACGTACACAGATGAGAAACTCCAGTGTCACCAGCTATATATCTAGGGACATTCCAGTTGATAAAATTGATTTAAACATTCCAGCAAATTGTTCATTTCAGTCTGATTGCTGAAGGCAAAGGGCCAGCCCCTGTGTATGGCAACTTTAAAACGACAGAAGAGGTTCACATCAGTTTGACAGATTTCCATTGTTTGCTAGCAGACTTAAGGATCCTCAGAAAAGATCAGCAAGAAGAAAACCAATATTGGAAGGTGGTAACACTGCCTAAGAAGTATGGCAGAAATAAGAAGAAAACAACCTACAATGTGACTTAATGAAGATGATATGGATAGGTTGAGATATTTAGATGATCAAAGAGCAGCCGTAGAGTAACAAGACCCGAGGCTGGGTGTTCTAGAGGATTGATAGAATTGCTGCCATGTTACTGTTGAGATTCAGCCATGGCTACAGATCTGCAAAGTATTAAACTCTTTTTTTTTTAATTATAAAATTAAAGAAAGTACATATAACAATTTTAAAAAAATTCAAAAAGTGAGAATTTTATAAAATTAAAAATTAGATAAACCGGGACTGATCTACCCTAAACTTTTTCTAATATTCGTATATAAAACAACAGGGGATGGCAACTCGGGATGTAGACATAATTTTTAATCCATTTTAAATAAACGTTTTGAAATAAAATAAAATCACGTAGTAAAAAGAATTGCCCACCAAGTGAACGCCACACAAAATGAGCATAATAGTGCAGAATATTATTAGTACTTTATAAACTCACATGCGTTTTTCTTGAGAAATCGGAAATAGCATAAATTACTACTTCCGGTCAACGGAAATTACTCAAAATTTAATAGAAGGCAGATAATTAGATCTTTTACTTACGTGTGAAATTTCATTTATCTACCTGAAATAGTACTCAAATTACAAGCTTTTTAAAAAATTCAAAGGAAAAAAAAGTTCCACTTCCGGTTATCGGAAATAGCTCAAAAATGTATACGGATCTACGATTTTGATAAAATACTTATAAATTGAAATGTCATCAACCTAGCTTTAACGGTACTCAAGTTATCATGTTTACAGACACACACACACACACACACAGATACACACACACATACAAATACACAGACATACGGACAAGATTGCCAAACTATGTTTTTCCGACTCAGATATCTGTAAAACGTACTTAAACAAGGGTTTACGTAATTTATAAAATGACTTACAAATATTGCGCGGCCACGCGACCGCGAGCTTAAAAGGAACAGTGCCCGCTACCCCAGACTAAAATTTTCATTGCCTGAATTTTACAGCTTGGTATGATGGAACAGTAAAGTGGTAAAATACCAACATTTAAAATAAAATCAAAACACTTATAAGACTATTACGGCACCGTTCTTGGGGACACACTTTACTTGGGTCCCAACTGGATTGTCTCGGTAAACCGCCTGGCCAGTCCACTTACTCGTCTATCTTCTCCCCCCCCCCCCCTTCACACACTTAAACCCGCTCCCCCTCCACACTTTTACACCCGCTTCCCCCCCCCAACACACACACTTACACCCGCTTTTTCTCCTCCCGACACACTTACACCCACTTCCCACCCCACATACTTACACTCGCTCCCCCCACCCCCCCCCCCTACGCACTTACACCCGCTTCCAACACCTCCCTCACACTCTCTGGCACCCGCCCACTTTGTCCCATTCTACAATTCAACTTTTTATTTTGTCAGAAAATATTGACACCACCTAGCCATGGCCGGCGTGAAGCGACACACGAACCCTTCCTCCACCCTCCCCGTGTTTGCTCAGCTTTCGTTCATGAACTGGGATTAAAACACAAATCTACCCCCCCCCCCCTTTTTTTTTAGCTCCCCCATTAACGCGGGCGGCAAACAAATACACACACACAAATACAATTGAACAACACCCTCTCCCTCTTCAACTTCCAATTATTACTTTTCTATACCCACTGACGCTAAATATAAAACATGCACCATTCTATCCTCTAAACACCAAAGATTAAATTCCCCACACATTTAACAACAAAAACAAAAATCAATTCCTCATCACCTGTAAATTTGGCTCCACCTGTAAATCCCCCCCCCCCCCTTGTAAACTAACCCTCACCTGTAAACTGGCCAGAACAGCCTGACAATGCCCTCTAGTTCCCCCCAATACCTGTCCACAATACCGTCGTGTCATTTATGACTCCGATATTGGAGAATTTTCCCATAATATTTTCTCCCCATTGTTCCACGAACCGCCATCACGATAGTTACCCCCCCCCCCCCTTTACCCACTGCGCTTTATTACAACAATATTAATTATCATATTTTTATTACGCCGCCATTGAATTCTCTTGTCTCCGCGCGTTACGCGTCAGCCTGTCCGTTCGTCAGTGTGACTTCCGGTAAAAAAGAGAAAAATTTGGTTTCTATCTCTAGAAAGATAGCCTTGAAGATATCAGCAATATTGAGTTAGTTTTTTTTTTGTCCGCATGCTGTTTAAATGGACTGGATTAAATTAATCAACCCTGGCCAGTTTATTGCTGTTATTAATCCCCAGGTTTCCCCATTGCCAGGTTGAGCAGTTGTGGCCGTACTTCCGGTCAGATGATAACCTGACGCAGGGGACTGAAGCCATGTTTGGCGCGTTTTAATTAAGACAACGGGTTTCTGAGAAGCGTTGCATGCTATTGGTTCGGGGTGGGGGAAGAGGAGGGAGGATAGAGGCGGTGGAAATGAGGGGAGGGGGGGAATGGACATAAAGTGAGTTAAAATGTCGGGAAGATCAGATTTGATGAAAATTGTAAGAAAGCGGGGGTGGGAGGGTGGATTGAGCCGGGGGTTAATTGTGATGATGTTCTCACGTGATCAAAGTGTGAGCGTCAGCGGCTGTTTGTGACGGCGTGATCGTCTGCTGAGAAACGTGACAGTCTTCTGTTAGATACGGCGTGATCGTCTGCTGAGAAACGTGACAGTCTTCTGTTAGATACGGCGTGATCGTCTGCTGAGAAACGTGACAGTCTTCTGTTAGATACGGCGTGATCGTCTGCTGAGAAACGTGACAGTCTTCTGTTAGATACGGCCTGATCGTCTGCTGAGAAACGTGACAGTCTTCTGTTATATGTGGCGTGATCTTGAGGTGCAGACAGCGAGATATTTCGCCAATTAACACAGCTGTGTATTCGTCTTTAAATACAAACCTAAATTTTAGACAGCTCGCCTCGTTGATCTTTTTACAGTCATCATGATCTTTTACTGCTATAGTATAGTCATCGTGATCTTTTTACTGCTATAGTTATCTTGACATTATGATCTTTTTACTGCTATAGTCATCGTGATCTTTTTACTACTATAGTTATCTTGACAATATGATCTTTTCACTGCTATAGTCATCTTGACATCATGATCTTTTCACTGCTGTAGTCATCTTGACATCATGATCTTTTCGCTGCTTTAATCATCTTGACATCATGATCTTTTCACTGCTATAGTCATCTGGATATCATTAACTTTTCACTGCTATAGTCATCTTGACATCATTAACTTTTCACTGCTATAGTCATCTTGACATCATGATCTTTTCACTGCTGTAGTCATCTTGACATCATGATCTTTTCGCTGCTTTAATCATCTTGACATCATGATCTTTTCACTGCTATAGTCATCTGGATATCATTAACTTTTCACTGCTATAGTCATCTTGACATCATTAACTTTTCACTGATTCAGTCATCTTAACATCATGATCTTTTCACTGCTATAGTCATCTTGACATTATGATCTTTTCACTGCTATAGTCATCTCGGTATCATGATCTTTTCACTGCTATAGTCATCTTGATATCATGATCTTTTCACTGCTTTAATCATCTTGACATCATGATCTTTTCACTGCTATAGTCATCTGGATATCATTAACTTTTCACTGCTATAGTCATCTTGACATCATTAACTTTTCACTGATTCAGTCATCTTAACATCATGATCTTTTCACTACTATATCATCTTGACATCATGATCTTTTTGCTGTAATAAACTTCGCGATTTTAATACTGTTAGAGTCATCATGATCTTTTTACTGAAATAGTCATCGTGATCTGTTTATTATTTAAGACATGGGGAATTTTGTTTACTGTTTGAGACAGCATAATCATCCTATCTAACATTGAATTTCTTGACTTTGAAGAAAGAGTTTTTTGCAGCTGTAGATGAATTGTTTCTTTTCCGATATCTAGTACCAGGAATCCGTTTCTTTAAGTTTCTAGCTAATCGTCAGAGCAGATTTATCTCGTATATCTAGCTAGATTTAATCATCTATATTATGTCTGTATATAATCCTAACCTAAAATAAAAATAACAAGTTGGACCACTGATTACTCTAAGCTTATACGATTTTAAGATAACATAACTCAGTGTAAACCAAATTTTATAAATCATCAGGTTCTTTTTTTTTTAATTTAAAAAAAAAAATGTAGCCAAAAAAAGGTTATTAATACACTTCATGACGACCAACGAAAACGAAAAAAAAAACTGTAACGAAAACACCGCTTAAAAGATAAATATTGGTTTAACAGAAAACGAAAGTACGAAGGGAGATAACACACATACGGAAGCACCGTCGCGACTAAACAGTGTTTTAAAAATGATGATTTTATGAGAGGGGATAAAGGGAGACGAGACAACATTAAGTCATCAGCAAATAGAAGACTACCCCGCGGCATAACTTAAAGGGAATGTGATATTTTTTTTAGCTTCAGTGTTGGTATAGGCGATTCGTGCAAGGGGACGTAAGCGTGTGATCTTTGACAAGGGGGATAACCGCGCAATCATATTAATGGTGATAAATGTGTAATTTTTGACAAGATGGATGCATACAGGTTATGTCCCTGTCTGTATACACGGGTAGTCTGTAAACATGGGAGATAGAACTGTGACAGTGATGGGAGGTGGGGGTGTAGGGGTGTAAAACGGGGACGGGGGTGGGGTTAGTTGAATCATTGGGCAAGGCGCGACAGAGAAAATGGAAGTTTGGGTAACTATGACAGGAGAAAACAAATTTTTTAATCTGTTGGAAATAAACACGCGAAACTGAAAGAGATGTTTCTTTTAGCTGTCGGGCAGGTTTGATAGGTTTTTGTCACATTTAAAAAACTGAATGCAGCAAGATTTTGTTGGGTTTTTTTTTCTGTCACGTTTAAAATGCGAGTTCATCGATGTTTTGATGGGTGTTTTGTTGGTGGGGATTTTTCATTAGATTAACATTCTGAATAGTTATCTTTCTTTTTGCGTTTCAAAACTTTCCTTCCGTCCACTACAATCCTGCCACAACTCCACTATCCTGCCACTAACCTGCCACTAACCTGCCACTATCCTGCCACTATCCTGCCACTATCCTGTCACTATCCTGCCACTATCCTGCCACTATCCTGCCACTATCCTGCCACTATCCTGCCACACTTACATTATCCTGCCATTATCCTGCCACTATCCTGCCACACTTCCACTATCCTGCCACTATCCTGCCACTATCCTGCCACACTTCCACTATCCTGCCACAACTCCACTATCCTGTCACTATCCTTCCACTATCCTGCCACACTTCCACTATCCTGCCACTATCCTGCCACTATCCTGCCACACTTCCACTATCCTGCCACTATCCTGCCACACTTCCACTATCCTGCCACTATCCTGCCACACTTCCACTATCCTGCCACACTTTCACTATCCTGCCACTATCCTGCCACTATCCTGCCACACTTCCACTATCCTGCCACTATCCTGCCACACTTCTACTATCCTGCCACTATCCTGCCTGTATCCTGCCACTATCCTGCCACAACTCCACTATCCTGCCACTATCCTGCCACTATCCTGCCACTATCCTGCCACTATCCTGCTACTATCCTGCCACTATCCTGCCACTATCCTGCCACTATCCTGCCACTATCCTGCCACTATCATGCCACTATCCTGCCACTATCCTGCCACAAATCCACTATCCTGCCACAACTCCACTATCCTGTCACTATCCTGCCACTATCCAGCCACTATCCTGCCACTATCTTGCCACTATCCTGCCACTATCCTGCCACTATCCTGTCACTATCCTGCCACTATTCTGCCACTATCCTGCCACAACTCCAGTGTCCTGCCAATACTCCACTATCATGCCACTATCCTGCCACTATCCTGCCACTATCCTGTCACATCTCCACTATCGTGCCAGAAATCCACCATTAACAGCGTCTTATTTGACTTTCTCTAATTTTCCTTCATTTAAACCGACCTCTCCCATCTCCCGTTACCCCCCCCCCCCCCTCACCCCACCACCACCACCACCACCACCAGCCCTACACCCCATCACCACCACAGATCTAGATAAAACTTAACACTGACACCTAACCCAGTCTAAAAAAAAACAATTACACCTTGCCCCCTCCCCCCACCCGAGTTGAAAAATCTGGGTCAAACATAAAGAAAAATGCATTGAAAAAAAAAAACGTGTTGGCATTGTTAGCAGACGTCAAGCATACGGGCAGCGCTCACTCTGACCTAGTTCCAAACGACATTTTGTCATTAAGACGAGGCGTGCACAGCCAATGCCTCACACGCGGACTCTAAAAGCCGGCTCGTGGTAATTATACGATGCTTTACATACTGTTTGGTGTAATACCATCACGGTACAGGCATTATACGATGCTTTACATACTGTTTGGTGTAATACCATCACGGTACACCCATTATACGATGCTTTACATACTGTTTGGTGTAATACCATCACGGTACCCCCATTATACGATGCTTTACATACTGTTTGGTGTAATACCATCATGGTACACCCATTATACGATGCTTTACATACTGTTTGGTGTAATAGCATCACGGTACAGGCATTATACGATGCTTTACATACTGTTTGGTGTAATACCATCACGGTACAGGCATTATACGATGCTTTACATACTGTTTGGTGTAATACCATCACGGCACACCCATTATACGATGCTTTACATACTGTTTGGTGTAATACCATCACAGTACAGGCACTAGAACATATTGTGTTTCGTTGTATGAACAACGCATAAGGTTTTTTAGTGAAAAGGGGGGGGGGGGTCGGGATGGGTGGTTATTTTTATTAAAAATAATATTATTCTATTTTTTAAAAATATATTTTGGATTTAATGATAGTAGGCCTATAGGTGTTATATTTATCTTGTTTTATTTTTTATTAAAAAATGAATTATCCTGCATGAAAAAAAAATATTTTTATGGATTTGATAATTGCATATGTTATATATTTTTATCATCTTATTTTTATTAAAAATAAAGTTATCATGCATAAAAGTGTATTTTTTAGGTTTGATAATTGTAAATGTTATATATTTCTCATATGTTATTATTTTTAAAATAAAATTATCCTGCAAAAAAAAAATATTTTGGGTTTGATAATTGCATATAATTGCAAATGTTATAAATTGTTATTATGTTATTTTTATTTAAAAAAATATAATTATCCTGCGGAAAAAAATTAAACGCTCATTTTAGCTGCTGTTTTGAATTATAAATATAAAAAGTATATGGGGGGGGGCGCCAAAATTGTAAGTCTTTCCCCGGGCACCGGGAGGGGTCGCTACGCCTCTGATACCATATAAGTATAGTATTAGATCCGCTTTACCTAAAATCGGAGAAAATTCACAAGAAAATTATCAATTTTAAATTACCTAGAACAGCCGTTCGTACTAATTAATGGCATTAATTAATAAAAGATCTTAAAATAAGTGTGTATGCCCTGAAAATTTTTCGGAATAATAAATCTTGTTCTTTTGTTTTTCTCTCCTTTTCTCACAGCATTCGTGAATTAACCCCCACGTGCTCCCACGGGGGGGAAAAGTGCAAGCGCGTGCGAGAATACAATCAGCTCACGCTACCGAGCTGCAAGGTGAATCTGAAGGACCCTACCCCTCCTTTCCTAGCTCTTTCTCACCCCCCCCCCCCCTTCCCCCCACCACCACCACCTTGCTTGTAGCGCACCTTTTCATGCCACACCGCCCTAAAGTAAAGTCCGCGCAAACGGTCTTTCGCTTTCTTTCACACCCCATTTTTTTATCCCATTCATTTAGACGGACTTCCACGGCGACAGATGGATAAATATGATGGGAGACAATCGACCTGATTATGTTTTCTCTGTGTGTTCCCCCCAACTTAACCTGTCCGGTTCTCTGCCCCTTGCCATTCTTCACAGGGGCTTGTTTTTCAACCCAAAGTGTGTAATTTTCTTTCGGGGATATTTTTTGTCCCCGGTCTCCCACAAAGGAACGGTGATAAGACGCGACGGTGGATGGTGCGGGACGGTGCGACAGGGTGCGCCGTCTATCTTTAGCCATCTGCCGTCAAAATTTGTATCTCTAGGTGCGCTGGGTGAAAAGACTGGATTCGATTATATAAATAGTTCATGTTTTAACATCTGCTTCAATAGAAAGTTTGAAATGTGTACAGGGCGGTATCGATTATTCTCGTTAATGAAGTGTACCGCGATACTTCAGATGATTCGACTGGTATTGTGGAGTGAATCGATCTTTAGAAATTTAGACAGTGCCCCTGGAGTGCCCTGGGCAAACATATCTTTCTAATTAGTTTCAATGATTTGTTGATGGGGGAAAAAAGTAAAGGGCTGTTTCCGGTTAATTCTCAGGACGCGTGGGGGATTGTTGTTTTTTTTTACCTTCAAGTTCAAAACAGTTTACGCTTTTGTTTGGAGGGGGGGGGGGGGGGGGGGGGGGTGTGGAGACTGATAAGGTAGTGGACACTGAACTTAATGACAGATGTCCATATACACATATATATCTACATATATATATATATATATATATATATGTATATATATATATATATATATATATATATATATATATATATATATATATATATATATATATATATATATATGTATACATATATATATATAATATATATGTATATATATATATATATATATATATATATATATATATATATATATATATATATATATATATATGTATACATATATATATATATATATTTATTTATTTATTTATTTATTTATTTATTTATATATGTACATGTAGGCTATATATGTGTTGACATATGTATATATGCATAGGATTTTAACAGCAAAAAAAACAAACAAAGTAAACCCAAAAGATAAAGACATCAAGAGCCTTAGTTAATGGAATCATAATGGCGAGAACCAATGAAATAGAGTATAAATTAATTTAATTACTTAAGCTAATTAAATATGACAGTACCTGACTATAAAACATGAGGTGACAAGAAAAGCTGTACACGAGTGTTTAAAATACGTCCATGATACGTCCCAATCACTTGTCAACCACACCCCATATAATACACATCAATGTATCTAACACGTTTCACGCATCACAAATATATTACAAAACGCTTACAAACAGCTAAACATGTCTCAAACTCCACAAACACGTCTCACAACGCCCATACACGTCCCAAAAATACTCCATAAAGTACTCACTAATATCCCAAACACGTCCCTAACATGTCTCACAAACGTTCTTACACGTCCCAAACACGTCCCAAACACGTCCCAAACACTTCCCAAACACGTCTAACAAACGTCCCAAACACTTCCCAAACACGTCTAACAAACGTCCCAAACACGTCCCAAATACGTCTAACAAACTCCATTCACGTCCCAAACACGTCCCATACACGTCCATACACGTCCCAAACACGTCTAACAAACGTCCATACACGTCCCAAAAATACCCCAAACAGTACCCACTAATATCCCAAACACGTCTAACAAATGTCTCTAACACGTCCATTGAATGAAATTTGAACGTCACCCCCTACCAAAGCCCGTGGGGTGGGGGATGACACCGCCTGAACCCACAACAAACACTAATGACCCGGCTGACCACCGGTCAAAACATGGCCGCCATCTAATCCGGGCATCATTCCGGGAGGTGAAAGGTCACCCAAACCTATTCCGATTGCTTTTTTTGTTTGCTCCTCAAAACCGCACTAACAAAAAAAAAATAATTTGCAAAGCTGTTGCAGAAGCTGTGTGAGTAATTACCTCCCCTCCCTCTCGGATTAGAATTTAATTGTCACGCTGGTGAGCCCTGCGTCTTGGCGAAAGATTTCTCGTTCCGCATGATTGCTTCTTTTAGCCTTGCATCGTCTAGTCACACCAGAAAATATATTTGTAGATTTGACCGGGGTAACAGAGCCAATGAAGCGAGACAGCAACATCTTTTTTTTCCTTCGGCAGTTATTGGATTAAGCGGGAGGGATTTGCTTTAGTCAGTGTGTGGTCAGAATTTTCTGGAAATGTTAATACTCAAAGAAAAAACGGGGGGGGGGGGGGGTTAAAAGGTCGGAATATACTTTCAAGTAGTTTATATTCAGTATCATTAGAATGTTTATGAGAATACTAATACATTACATGTGTGGTTGGGTAAGTAATAAATATAAGATCAGCAGTAAATCTAAACATAACCCTAGTCATAAACTCCTCCTTTTTAAGTATTCATTTTGCAGTTGACAAATCCTTTTAGAGAAGTACCATCAGGGTAGACAAATTGTAATGCAGGCGATGATGCAGTAGCCTATAGCTTGTTATGTCGTTCGTCGCATCATTGCAGTAGATAGTCTATCTCTAAAACCTTATCTTTTAGATGCTGTCCTTATAGATGCTGGCCCTTAAACCAAGTGGTTCGTATTTTCTAGATGATGTCCTTTAAACCAAGTGGTTCATATCTTCTAGATGTTGGCCTTCAAGCCAAGGGGTTCTCAAATTATAAATAGAAAAACACTGTCTCATACCTTTAATCCTTTCTTCCACCTTTACATCCAGGTACGTCATCTCAGGGTTTCTTCAGACATTTTTCTCTTAGATGTACTTAAAAATTTCCGGGGGTTACTTGAAATTTCCATGGGAGTCATTGACAACTTCCTGGGGGAGGGAGGGGGGAGTCAGATACTGGTTAAAGTGTATATTTTTATATAATTTATTTTTTCTTTTTCGTCCGAAGGGTGGCGGTGGACGAGCTTCAGGGGAGGGGGGTGATGAGGCGAGAGTAACTGTAGCGAGATGACTGAAAGAAACGCTGCTTGATACATCTTGATTTGTTTTACGAAAGAGGATGCTCTCTCCCCCCCCCCCCCCCCCCTACTTTTACCCTCATGGTACAACCTAAATTTCTAACCTCACCCAACTACCAGCTTTCACATCACCTACGCTTAAATCACCATCAACCCCCAAAATTTCTAGAACCGTTGCGCAAAAACACAATTAAAAAAATGATCACCTGTTTCAAATTGCCAAGAGCCGTTAAGAAAATAACACATCCCTGGTAACACCCCCCCCCCCCATTATGAAATGAGTTAGTCTTCACCTAAAGAAGCAGGGCAGCACGCATTAAAACAACAGTGAGCACAGATTGCCCGTGACGCGATGACAATGTGGCTCTGATTACTCACAAGTAAGATAACAGTCAAGCCAGGCCGGCGGTGCTACATCACGTGACAGACAAACACCATGTCAGATGAAGCACTGCTGGATTAAAACAATATGTCAAAGTTCAAGGTTTTTTTTTTTTTTTTTTTTTTTTTTGTCGCGATAAACGTAAAGTTACGGGTGACCTTCGGGAAAGGCATGACCTTGAGTTGTAGACCTTGAGTGAAGTAGCGAGATTTTTATTTTTTGCCTTTTTTTTTTATTTTTGTAACGTGTGGTTTATTCTAGAGTTTTAATTAACCAATTACGTCACGACATGCGATTGTGTCTGTCCCTTGGCATTCGTGGTATGTTTAATGCCAGAATGTTCTGGCAGGGTCGTTGCTGTGGCGTGTGTGAGGACCGCTGGTCTGTGGAACTCGCACAAGTTGTCGACCCTGGCCTCCTGTAAATGACGTCATAGGCAAGGTTTTTTTGGTGGTTTTTATCTGGTCTAATTTATCTGAGACAGAGAAGATTGGACAGGTCTATTTTTTCTTAAGATGGAGAAGATTTGAAGGTCTAATTTTCATTAGATGAAGAAGATAGGAAAGGTCTAATTTCTTACTTAGACAGAGAAGATTGGACAGGTTTATTTTTTCTTTAGACAGAGAAGATTGGTAGCAGTTTCACTAGACAGGTCTAATTTCTTCCTTAGATGGAGGGGATTGGCAGCAGTTTTTCTAGATTATATGGAAGTTTAAAAAAACACACTCCACAACTTATTACCGAAATTTGTGTGGATAAACTGTCTCCTAAATTAAATAAAAAAAACAATCAGTAAATCGCATCTTTTAACTTTAATACCCTCCAAATAATTCAGCAGACTTAATAGGGTAAATATACTTACTTTTTATTTTATTACTTATGCAATACAAAATGTTAACCATATCGTCTTCGTTCTCAATAGTATTGTTGGACATAATTTCCTTCAACACAATTAAGTCTTACGTGTCAACCTGTTATGTGCCATATAGGCCGTTGACTACGATTCCAGCTGACACTTCGTTTTTAGTTTTCTTCCAAAGCCTTTGTGCAGCCAAGAACAAACTACAAGGCAGCAGTTGTTTGATTTTAGAATTTCCTCTCGTAGATTGAATCTTTAAAAGTATAGCTACAAGACAGTGTGGAATGGTATAAGTACATTCGACTGCTAACTCTGAAGGTACCTAGTTCGGACTCCGGACAGAGGAGGCTGGTGAGATGCAGTCTGCAACCCACTAGCAGAGAAAACTCCAAAACTAAACAACTGCTGCCTTGCAGATTTTTATGGGTAGAAAAATGCTTTGGAAGCAAATTCAGAAAGAAAAGAAGATAGAAGTCGAAGTCGTCGGACCATATGCTCGCTTAACAAGTTGACATGTAATAGTACGACCTAAGAGGAAGAAAGAAGAAAAATAATAGATAATTTTAATTAAACTGCAGTTAAGCTTTATTTATTTAGTAAAGCTTAACTGACTGGTTCATGGTTGTACCACTAACCCTAAACTCCACCCCACTGTGTCGCCTGTGTCTTGTGTGTGTCCTGATAAGCGGCCATGACACGACTTCAACACTGTTTACCTCACAGACAGCCTGGTCTAAAAATAGCCGCTGTAATTAAAATGCTGTAACCACCGAGGTTGCATTCCCACGAGCCGTAGGGAACAGGGGAGGGAGGGAGGGGGGGGGGGCTATTTAGTGAGTACTTTAATGGCTGGACTAATTTCGTCCATGCTGATATCTCAAGCCTGATTGGGCAACATTCGCGTGCAGGGCTGTTGTTTTATCAGTGTGGGAACTACTGGTGAGTAGCGCTTTCAGCCCCGTGACCTTGACGCCATGCGTGACCTTGGTGTTTTCATTTTTTTTAATGCACGTTATGTAGTAGAGGTAGCAGTTTTTTATGTGAAGTTTTTTTATGCGAAGACCATGTATCTGGTTTAGATTACCTCGAGCATATTTTTTGACAAAGGGAATTGTTTGGATAACGGGGACCGATATTATGACACAAATCATTTGTTAAACTCGGGTCTATTTATACCAGCCCTGTGAGAAAAATGTGTTTTTTTTTTGTGTTGTAAAACACCGTTCTTGATCTCTCCCCCAACCTCCACCCACCTCCCCATCCACCCACCCACCCACACACACCTCCACACACATGCACACTATATTCCTCTTTTGCTTTCTAGTGTAATTATTTCTTTATTTTTTTTTAATATCAAATACAAATGGTAGCCCATTTTGAGAACTTGGAAGCTAAATAGTACCAGAAAAAGTTAAAGACAAGCAATTGTGATCGGACTTGAAATTGGAGCAATTCATAATTCCAGACAATGAGCTAACTTCAGGTGTGTCCAAGTCAGGGTCAAGGGAAGAGACGGTTTGTTGGGGGGGGGGTGAATTCTGGTCATTATAAATACATGCACACAAAAAATAGCTATTACCAAGTTCACTAACAGCCACATTCCAATTTTTATCGATACACACAGAAAATAGGTATAAACACATGAAACGACACACACATACATAGACAAACACACATACATATATATATATATATATATATATATATATATATATATATATATATATATATATATATATAAATCAGCCATAATCTAATGAAGCAACGCACAAAGACAGTCAAGAAAAAAGCCATAAACCAATTAAAGACACACACAAGAAAATAGCTGTAACTCAATGTAACAACACACAAAAGAACATCCCCCTACCCCCCTATCCCCTCAATTACGACACATACACAAAAGAAAGAAACCATACCCCAACTTTACGGAGAAGGAAAGGCTTGCACGAAACGAACTTGCACCCATTGAACCATAAGCAGAGTTGCCATCATATCTTTACGAAAAGCGACAGACAATCTGAATACTTCATCTGTTGGCCAGGGAGGCTAAGTCTTCTAGACGGTTCTCATGGTGTCTCAACCTTCAATTGACCTTCAACTTGGGATTTGTCCTACTTGCCAGGATTTGGGCTCAGATGTGTCCTGCTTGTTTTATTTTTCAAAATGGCGGTCTTGATATTTGTCCTACTTATTAAGATTTTGGCTGTTTTCAGTAAGAATTTCACTTCTAATTCGTCCGACTTTTAAAGAATTAGACTTTGTACAACTTGCTGAAAATAGCCTTAAATTGAGATTTGCGCAATTTTCTTAACTTTTTTGGTAGCCTGTAATTAAAGTTGTTTAGAGTCAAAAGTTTTGTCTCACGTGCTAGATTGCTTTTCTATGTTTGTTAATTATGTTATTTATCAGTGCATAGTAGTTATTTATGATATTTACGTTTGTATGTTGACTTAATGGATCATTTTGATGTTTATTATTTGGTATATTAGGAACGGCCTGGTCGAGTAGTAGAGCTTACGACTGCGAACCCAAAAGTCTCGAGTTCGAATCTGAAGGAATTCTTTAAGTTCACCCAGCTCTGACGTGAACCTGACTTACGTTAGTGAAACTTGTATACTGAGGTCATTGAAATATATGAACTCTACTTCATCTGCCTCAAGCGTCTTGGAAAAGGATATGATGATTTGGAAAATTATAATTCACATATTTGTTATTTAGGACATTAATATTTGTATGTAGTTTGTGATATTTAAGTTACACGCTTGTTATTATTATGTTTATAATTGTATATTTTAATAAACATATTTATGATTACATATTTGTTAATAGTTGTTATTTTTTTTTTTGCTAAAAGAATCGTATGGTTATATATTTGTTGTAAGGGTAGACATATTTGTGTATGAAATTATGAGTTTGATTTAGAAATATAAATGTTGGATCTATGAATGATTTTGCCCTCTGTTTTCGAGCGTCTATTTTGCATTGTCTGTTTGTAAATTTACCTTATGAATAAACACATATTGCATATGTATAATGACATACTCCTCCTGTATAAAAACATATTCCTTATGTAGCCACACGATCAATCTTCTTTCGTGTCTGTGTCTTCGGGAATTCATCAGAATTTCTTGAAGCATCGTGGCTGAATGATTTAAAAAAAGGAAAAGCTTTGCCATTTGGATTCGGACACTTTTTGTTTCATCATCTCCCCTCCCCCCCCCCCCCCCCCCCCCCATCCATCACATCGCTTCCTCTTTCCTCGTCCTCTGATTGACAAAACCGAAACTCTTTAATCCCAATCTCCTCGCGGAGATGGAACCGCTCTGGTGTATTCAGCCGGAAGTGGCATCACGGCATCACGTCACTCATACGGAGTGGCGTGGTGTAAGGGGGGGGGGGGTTGTCACACGATGTGCGGGTCGACCCCCCGCGTCTTCACAACCCAGTAGACACTTTGAGCTCCCGGAGCTGATTTTTCCGACACCCCGGGGGTCCTCTGATGACCAGTGGTCAGTCTGAAGTGACAACTGGTCGGACGGGGTCGGGGGGAAACAACGGGTCGTGTTTGACCACTGTTATCGTGATGTTACGCCCCGGTCAAACCACCAACACGAGGCTACTCAAAAAGATTAGTCTAGCCCATTCAACCATTAATATCCAGAATATTAAGAGATGAGTTGGGGGGGGGGGGGGAGACGGATCCGTTCATTTTGTAAATTAGGTTTATGAAGTCCATAAAAAGTGGTTTATTCTTTAAATATGTGTTAATTAATATTATCTACGAAAATATACCCATAGTTGTTTGTTTTTTAGTTGGTATCTTGTTAGTCAGAAATTAGACTAATGATAAACCTCGGGTGGGATGGAAGCGCTGCAATTCGTTTTTATCGTTATTTTAATCAACATGCATAGAGGAGAAGTGGCCTAGGCGGTAGTGCGCTAGGCTGCTATACTGCAAGCCACAAGTTCGAATCCGGGTTCTAGTCAGTATTTCGACCTTGAGTCGACCCAGCACTGGTGGCGGCTGGGCAAAGTGCTGCCCAAACCTTCCTTTCATATGCCGAGGTCAAGAAACATTTGTACTCTGTTTCATCTCCCGAATGGATTGCTAGGTCTAAAGAGGATTCTTTACTTTATAGAGGAGGCGGCTTTCGAAATGATTGTTAAAATGATACATTGTCATTTCCTTCAGTATTTTAGCCATTAGTTATTGAATATAAGCACTTATTGATTCTCCAAAGTTACTGGGTCATTTTAAACTGAGTATTAAAATAAAACCAAATTGCTATTTCTAAACCTAATTTAGCTATAACTTTAGCTATATTACTCCAATACATGTAGGTACGGCAAACGGGTTTAAATGCAGTCATTGAATACTGCAACGATAAAAATATTCTATTATCTATCCATTAACATAGTATAACATATTAGTTTAAATTATCCATGTTACACATAACGCAAACATATTACAGAAAATATAAATATTAATTTATACATGAAACACAATAATGGAAATAACGTGTACATAAAATACATGACTTTCATACAAAATGAATCTCAAATTATTGTAGGAAATGTTTATTTTTAGTTGTTTTTTCTCTCTCCAAGAAACACAAGCAATAATGGCTTCCATTAAAACTCTGTTATGTGTTGAGAAATAGAGTCTATTTCCTCAAAGAACGCAGTTTTTCTCGTTTTTTTACACGCTAATTTCATTGAATTTTGATCACAAATAAATTAAACAGAACCCAATTTTTTCTGTTTTCCTTTTCCAAAAGAGCTATTCTCGCTAATTACTTGACACAAGGTGGGGGGGGGGGTGGATATCTTTAATTTAAATTGAACCCAGGCATTGACCCCTTAAAGGGGTCACCCACCACCCCCGCCCCAAAGCACCACAACTCCACCCGTAAAACCAAAACCATTAAGGTCCGTTCTCTACTGCATGCCCGGCATATGGTTCTTAGGGGTGGGTGGAGGTGGGAGTACATCTGGGGGTAAGGGGTGGGCGGGTCTGCACCAGATAACCTTTCCCCCCGGGACAAAACGTGTACTCACGTGTAGAGCTGACATCATCCGACCCACCCCCTAACACCCCCCTCCCCCTGTTAAGCGCGCACCACTGAAACATATTTTTTAAAACATACCGTCGGCGCTGAAAAGACTAGCGTACTCCAACCCCTACTCCTGAACAGGTACCCCAGATGACGACCAAAGACTCCCCCCTCAAAATCTCAGGGTTTTCCCCAAAGAACAACAACAAAAAAACAACAAATCCTAAACGACATCACCGACACGACACAATCTCTGGGAAAATGGCCCCAGGGGGGTCGCCTTCTCCGACTTACGCCTCTATTTAACCCCAAACTAACCCTCCCTTCTATTCTCGGCATTGTTTGTGTTTTTATTCCAACCCCCATTCAGCTCAGCCAAAAACACGGCGACGGTACAATACTGAGATGGGCGGAGAACACGATTTGTACACAAAATACTGATCATTTCATCTCCGACTGCGACCAATTCAGAAAAACCACTCAGAGTTATTTGCCCCTGCTAGCTGTCAACCATTAACGACTACAGTAATCTTTTATAAAGGTGTGAATGTATTTAGCTTTAAGCATCGTTTAAACAGATGCCCTATGTCATTTTAGATTATTTTTTTTTCCCTTCTTCTCATTTAAATACGTATTATTTTTCTTTTCTTTCGGGGATTGAGTTTTTGTCGAAGGATGAACGCACACAAGGGCGGCCACTCCAAAGTGAACTGTATTAACCTTGCGGTGGTATTATTTCCCTTGTCGGGTGACAGTAATTACGTCTACCCCACCATTTGTGGGTAGATAAAGGGTGGTATTGACCAAGGTATGCGAAACGCAAAGATGGGGTTTGGTGTGGAGGATGGGGATGGAGGTGGAGGGGGGGGGGGTGATGTTGAAAAATTCTTCAGGCGAGCTGACAAAACTATTAGGTGGGAAAAAGTTTCAAGTTTTATTGTGGATATTGGGGGTGGGTGAGTTTGTATTTTTGAAAAAGTGTTTATTTATATTTTTAATATTTATCAGTAGTTATTAGTGTTTATGTAATTGAATGTGTGGTTTGTGTATAGTGTACGAGTGTATTGTATGTGAGTGTATGTTTGTATGTTAGTGTGTGTTTGTGGATAGTAGTTGCCTTTAATGTATTTAAGTGTATGTGTGTATGTTTTGGTATGTGTGTGCGTATAGTGTAAAAAAGCATCTTGGCGCTCTGGTACCCCCCCCCCCCCCAGCCCAACTCAAAATCCAACCCACCATGTGTTTGGGATTACTTCTTAAACTTCCATGTCGTCAGAACATAGTTAGAACCACTTATATTGAGAATCCCTGATCTATACAACAGACTTAGAACCACTCCCCTTTACAGAAGACTTAACCAGTCGCCTTTATAAAAAAAAAACAATCGTTACCGTAAAACGGTAGACTTCGAATCTCTGCTATAATGAACAGACAAAGAACCTCTACCCTATACAACAGACTAAGAACATCTTCTCTATACAATTTAGAACCCCTTCAAGATATAATATATAGCATCTGCCATATACGATAAGGAACCCCTGCCCCCAAACAATTTAGAATTTAGAACCCCTGCACTATACAACTTAGAACCTCTGTCGTATACAACAAAGAATCATGGTCTTACACAACAAACTAAGAACCCATGCACTCAACAACAAACGTAGAGCTCCTGTACTATATCGTACCATTACACTTAGAACATAGAATCATTACACTATAAAACATACAACCATTAAACTATACAACATACAACCGTTACACTATACAACATACAAACACTACACTACACAACATACAACCACCACACTATACAACATACAACCACAACAAACCCACAACCGCTGCCCAGAAAACGTGCGTGATCTAGCCCGCATTAACACAATCTCAGATCAAAAAAAAAAAAAAAAAAAACCTCCTAGCCCCACACAGACAAAACTCTGGAAATATTGGCACCAGATCAAGCATCGGCATGCAGGAGACGGGAGACTAGCCCTAATGGAAGGCTAATTTGGCCTAACCCGTGTCACAGATCGCGACATCCCCAGCCCTCAAGTGCCCGGGTTTTATCTCACTACACTGATTTCACCCGCACGCGGGCGATACCGCGATCACTCTTCATTCGATACCATAATCTACTTTAACCTTAATTATAAACCGTAATTTATTTTTTATATTTAAAAAAAATTCTACTATTACATAATTTCATTACATTATTTTTAAAATAGTTTCATTTTTATAATAAAGCGTGTAAATAATCATTAAAACTGGTTTTAAGTTTTGGTTATAAGTATCGATACCAATACCCAACAGTGGATGTTCGATCCGGCCATGCCTTAAATTGAGCGTCCACCAAGTCTTGGAGCCGTCATCGGCAACTGACACCCCGGCAATTGTCCTCCCAACCTTGATTGGAATTCTGTCACCCCGCCCGGTCACCCCCTCCCCCCTCCCTCCTCCCGGGTGCCTCGCTCATTTCCTGCCCCGGGCCGAATCGAGGAAGACCAGGGGACAAGACTTCTAGAACATGGGCGGTATCGACACTCGTCCACGCTAAAGAGTTTCTTTTTTAAATGAATATTCCGGGGCGATAATGCAGTTAGCTACAGGCTCGATGTAAATAAGTTTCTATTTTATATCCATCTTTTATTTAATTTTAATGCATCATATATATATATATATATATATATATATATATATATATATATATATATATATATATATATATATATATATATATATATATATATATATATATATTACACAGCATTTAGCGTTTCGGTCGTATGCCTATGTTTCATTTCAGTAGACATTTATAAACGTTCTCTGTTGATCCAATATGTCGATGTGGATATTTTTCAAGCTCAAGTTCATTTTCAATGGGAAAGGAATTTTTTTAACAGCTTACTAGAATAAACAAAAAGAAACGAATTGCAAGATGCTGTTTCATATTCTATTATATCAAACCATTTTGTTTTTAAAGTTGTCGTTGTGCTGTTGTTGTTTTTGTTTGGTTTTGTTTTGTTTTTTTTAAATTATTATACATAAATAATATGTGTAAAACGCAGATATTTAATACTTAAAAGAAATTTCTAATAACATTGTGTATAATTTCTTTGCAAAATAACGTGTAGTGCTTTCTTCAGTGACGTATCGATTCTGGGGTTTTCCCAGTAATCGATTCGGCCATGGCGAAGACTAGAAGAGTTAGGAACGTGAGCGGTCTGTGAACTGAGATCATTTACTCTCGCGTCTAATGAAGGGAGGGGCACAAAATTTGAAACCAGTGAAAGATCAGACAGCAGTTGTGTGAGGGTGGGGGTGGGACGGGGTGGGGTGGGACGGGGTAAGGGGCTGGGGTGGTGAGTGATGCGGCTTCTCCCGTGTGGTGCCTGTGGTTGACATGTCCATCTCTAGAGTTAAGTCTCATCCCACGATTACGATTACGATTCTCGTATTTTTTCCCAAATTCCCTGGCTCTTTTAATTTTTTTGTTGTTACAAAATTAACCCAACAGAAATAAAACACAACTAATAAGGCAGAACAAATTTGAATAATTTTATTTAAAACTCCAATTTCTAAAGTTCTTCCAAAAACAATTTAAGGCAACACTTTCTTTTTTTAAAGATGATTTTAACCCTATTTTTCAAATGCGTCTCAGAAAATCAAAGTGCTGTAAAGAAATTGGTTTCCCAAATCGTATATCGATGACATATACCGCTGATATAAAGAGTGGGGGAGGGGGGAGGGGAAGAGAGAACGGGGACACTCTTCCATGAGTGTGATAGAAAATGGTACTTGAAAAAAAAAATTACTTTAAACTACATATTTATTTAGTTGATAATATTTATTTAGTTAGTGTTGCAGTGGTCAATGGGATTGACAGCCAGTCATGTATCCTAGAGTGTTGGGTTCAAACACCAACATAGCACTCCAATTGACAGACGTCATCTCTGTCTATGCATAACACTGAACATTGATAATAGGGTACGTCTTTGTAATAAACTCGAATCTTAGAGAATCTTAAATTTGCCTCTACGACCATTCCCAAATTTGGATATCGTGGCATTTAGACAAGACGTGTTTTCACTGTAGAGCCAAGGCCAAAATTGTGTCACGGTTTGTCTTTTCTGTCTAATCTGTAACCAAACTGTTGTGTGTTGATGAAGACGTTGGGTCGAAACGTCCATAGTATGTGTAACTGTCTTAATCTTGTGAGGTAACTAACACTATCTGTTAATGAGTAAATCCTTACAAAATTATGTCCCCTTTATTAGACAATCCCACTTATATTTCATCTAATAAACCAACTCAAATGCTGAACTAACGTTACATCTAGTCTTGTGTGTAACTAAAACACGAAAAGTTTTACTTTTATTGGCTTCTCCCACTGAACGAACACTATTTGGGTACGGCAAATCTTATCTATACGATAAATCTTACTGTCCATCTTTCCGGTGTGGTTTTTTTTTCCACACCTCTAAATAAAAAAAATCCATGTTTAATCTCGCCAAATTGGCCGAGTCGGACAACGGATAAAAAAAAATCTGGCCACCATTCACACACTTCCTCCATGTTCACACACCCTGACCAGATTTTTCCCCCATCAAACATATGACGTTACCCGACACGGCCATGCAAAGATGGGGTCCGTCAAACCCCAACAAAAGCGTCCCACGACCAAGTCAAGTACTTAAAGATAAGCCACTGTTCATCCCAACATAACGAACCCATGCGAAAAAAAAAAACCTAATCCTGAAATTTGTCCTTGCTTTTGTGGCTAGCGGTAAATGATTCTCGGGCATTTTTTTTTTAAACTAAGAAAGATTCACTCCTTTTATTTTCACCTAGTAGAGTTACCGGAATTTGATATCTTTTCAAGTCTTTTTTAGGGGCTTATTGAATCTGTTTGAACAGAGTTTGGTAAGCTTTTAAATGGGGCTAATAGATTCGTGATCTGTGGTCACACTGGGTTTTCCCACAGTGGTTTAGATGGGTGGATAAAAAAGTGTAATCAACAAAGAAAAAAGTAATTACAAAAGACGGATCGGAGCTGGGAATTTCCGCTGGCTGCGTATATGGGAAAAGTGTACTTGAATACACATGTACAATATACACAGAAAACTGGATGAGTCATCGTGTTTGTTTAGGGTTAACAGTTCCGTATGGTTAAGTGTAAGCACGATTAATTCATTAAGCACAAATTAATTGAACCAATTATATAATAATGTTTTTTTATATAAAAAATTATAACTATTTCCATATCATTAGTGCATTTCAAAGCCTATAGTTATAAGTTAGCTGCTTTATTTTCTACTTTTTAGTATTTATGAAATTATTTTTCATTTACAAGCCAGATAAATAGTTTGCCATATAAAATTATAAGGCAGTAGATTGCTTCTGTTCGAGATTTAGAGGCTCACTGATTTTAATTGCATTGCATATAAATAACAAACAAAAAGACAAAATTTATTTTAATGACTTCACATTCAAACTTTAACGGGTTAAAATTAAATTCACATTTAAAGTCGCTTTTTTAAAATTATTATCTTCTTCCTTATATCTTCCTTATGTTGGCATTATTTTTTCATTATTAGCTTTTCTGAGAACCCTGCCTGATCTGACATGACCATCATGTTCTTTCCCCTTCTGTTGATGTATTCGCATCTTTAAACTAACTTAAATTTTTTACACCTATTTTCCATAATATATTGGATTGAACTTGATTACATTCTTGTTTTGTCATCGGAGTTATATATTTTCAAATTTTGAAAGAAATATTTCCCATAAGAATTTTCATTTCTTTTTTTTTTTATAAAATCTTTCCACAAATAAAAAAAGAAACAGAAAAAAAAAGAAAGAAAAGTAAATTAATCAAAAGCACGTGAAAACGATTAATACATGCGCTAATGTAATAATACATGAAAACATAATCTGGGCCCCAATAAAGAGAAGGAACAAGATCATTTTTAAGTCACCAAGGCGTCAAGTGTGTACTAGACTTCGTTCTTAACATCATCTTTTTCTTCGTTCTTATGTACTAGACTTCGTACTTATCATCATCTTCTTCTTCGTTCTTATGTGCTAGACTAAGTACTGTTTGTTTGAATTTAAAATGCATAAACATAAGTTTCGGTGTGAAGATAATTGTATTGGGAGGTGTTTTTATATTGAAACACCTTTTTTTACTTTAATTAGAATTATCTTTAATTTTTGTAAAAGAGTTTTACAAAATCTCTATCAAACAAACAACCAAGTGGCGATTGATTTAAGTCTCAGAATCGAATATTTTTTTTTTTTAAATCTGTTAGAAAGATGTTAATTAGTATAATAAAACAGTAAAAAAAATTCATAAAAAACGTTTTAATAACAAGCTTTTATGTAATGATGCACTAAAAAGTAGAAAATAAATTATAGACTACTATTTAAATAACTATAAAGAAAAGCGTGGGTCACTTTAGTATCTATTGGATACCTTTACTAATGTTAAGGAAGACACCCACGCTTTTCTTTATAGTTATTTAAATAGTAGTCTATAATTTATTTTCTACTTTTTAGTGCATCATTACATAAAAGCTTGTTATTAAAACGTTTTTTATGAATTTTTTTTCAGTACTTTACATGTTTTATCTACAATAGAGTTACATGACTAAAAACCATTGCGCGCCTACTGAATATCACGTTCAGTAGGCGCGCAATGGTTTTTGAACGCAGCCATTACGTGGTCGTGATGGCGCAGCTATTGATGACGCGTGTGGTGTGGTTGGCTAGACATGCCTACTAATTCGGTCCAAATTTTAATTAATTCATAAAAAATCAATTAGGCATCCAATTAAGTCAAATTTAGTTTCAGATTGCATTGTCTTCATGTCTTGACCCACGTGCCAACTGTGAATCGTGTCGGTCAAGTAGAACTGTCCGAATTTTCACTCCTGCGTTTCCGTCAAGACAGACTTACGACAGACAGAGGAAGTGAGTTAAATAAAAGCTTGTAAAAATAAACAATTTAACACCCAAAATTAGTTTTCTCGAACATTTGGTTAACCTAAATTCAAACGAGAGTAGGGTTGTATATTCTATACTTGGAAGATTAATTGTTTTTTTTTTTCAGTCTCAACTGACAGAGCCAGTTTGATTTTCTGAGTACGCTGTAAAATACTACATCAATATGAAATAAGATTATTTTTTTTATTATTATTTTTACTTTCTCGTATATACGAAGTATAGAGAAAGTCTTGTAATCGTGCAAAAAATAAATTGAGATGTTCAAAAATCTCGACGTTTTACACCTCACTGATACGGAAAAACATAATTTTGCAAGCTTGTCCATATGTATGTGTGTGGGTGTGTGGGTGTGTGGGTGTGTGTGTGTGTGTGTGTGTGTGTGTGTGTGTGTGTGTAAACACGATAACTTGAGTACCATTACAGCTAGGTTGATGGAATTTCATATATAAGTATTTTATCAAAATCGTAGATCCGTATCAACTTTTAGCGATTTCCGATAACCGGAAGTGGTACTTTTTCTACTTTGAATTTTTCAAAAGCCTATAACTTGAGTATTATTTCAGATAGATAAATGAAATTTCACATGTAAGTAAAAGATCTACTTCTCTGCCTTCTATCAAATTTTGAGTAATTTCTGTTGAACGGAAGTACTAATTTTGCGCTATTTCCGATTTCTCAAAAAATGCATGTGAATTTACAAAGTACTAATAATATTGCGCACTATTATACACATCTTTATTCGGCGTTTGCTTGGTGCCCAATTCTTTTTTAATGAGATTCTATTCTATTTTTAAAAGTTTAAGTATTTAAAATGGATTAAAAATCATAACTATATCCCGAGTTCCCATCCCTTGTTGTTTTATGTAAGAATATTCGAGAAAATTTAGGGGAGATCACTCCCGGTTTATTTAAATAATTTTTATATCTATTACTTAGTAAGTACAGTTGATCGCTTTCAAAATGAATCGCAAACTTATTTATAACATCATGCTCTAAAATATTTACGGTGTTTATTTATATTTTTACAGTTAGTTTCGGTTTTGTCCTCTATTCTTAAAAACTAGGACAATTTTTTAAATAATTTATTAATAATTAATAATTTATTTAACAAGTATATTTAAGTGAGATGTATTGCTTGTTTCTATACAGTAGCTGCCGTGTTAAATTTTGGAATCTGAATATAGGTTGCCTCCCTTGAATACAACATTGCTGATTTTTTAATATATTTTTTTTATTTTTTTATTATTATTTAATAATTTACACAGTTTTATGTTATTGCGATCGCAATGTGTACAATCTAAAATGGATGCAAAAAAATAGGATATTTTTAAAATATAAACATTTAACACACACTCACTAAGACAAACACCTAGGAGACATGAGCAACAACGCTAAATATATAATTAAGTTTTAAAATTATTCGAGAAACATAATAAAATGCGAATTAATTGATCAGGTGATTTAGTCAGTGATACATAAAAGCTTATATAGCGATATTTACCTATATATGGACATACAATAGTATACATAACGGTCAAAACCAAGACAAGAGAAGGTGGCTGAGTAGGTAGAGCAGCTAACTCTGACTCAGATGTCACCAGATCGGTGCGCCGATACATGTCGTCCATGGGTGGACGATGATTTAATCGGCGTTCTGGAAAGTGATTTGAATTTTGAAAACAAAAAAGGAAAACAAAATCATTTCAAAATGTGTGCTTTGGATGTAGATATGTAAAAGTCTTACACTGCCAAAAATGTCTTACCTGTAGCACCACACATTTAGCCTGCTAATACACACACACACACACCGAACCTGCAGCCACACACACTTAACCTCCAACCACACACACCTAACCTGCAACCACACACACCTAACCTGCAACCACACACACCTAACCTCCAACCACACACACCTAACCTGCAACCACACACACCTAACCTGCAATCACACACACTTAACCTCCAACCACACACACCTAACCTCCAACCACACACACCTCACCTGTAACCACACACACCTAACCTGCAGCAACACTCACCTAAACTGTAACCACACACACCTTAACTCCAACCACATACACGTAACCTCCAACCACACACAACTAACCTCCAACCACACACATACCTAAACTGTAACCACACACACCTAACCTGCAGCCACACACACCTAACCTGCAGCCACACACACACCTAACCTACAACCACCTACACCTAATCTGCAATACCTACAGATAACCTACATAGACCGCAAAACACCTAACATACAACCACTACACCTAACCTACAACCCCCTACACCTAATCTACAACCACTACAGATAACCTATATAGACCGCCAAACACCTAACCTACAACCCCTACACCTAACCTACAACCCCTACACCTAACCTACAACCCCTACACCTAACCTACAACCCCTACACCTAACCTACAACCCCCACACCTAACCTGCAACCCCTACACCTAACCTACAACCCTTACAACCCCTACACCTAACCTACAACCCCTACAACCCCTACACCTAACCTACAACCCCTACACCTAACCTACAACCCCTACACCTAACCTACAACCCCTACACCTAACCTACAACCCCTACAACCCCTACACCTAACCTACAACCCCTACAACCCCTACACCTACCCTACAACCCCTACACCTAACCTACAACCCCTACACCTAACCTACAACCCCTACACCTAACCTACAACCCCTACAACCCCTACACCTAACCTACAACCCTTACAACCCCTACACCTAACCTACAACCCCTACACCTAACCTACAACCCCCACAACTAACCTTCAACCCCTACACCTAACCTACAACCCTTACAACCCCTACACCTAACCTGCAACCCCTACACCTAACCTACAACCCCCACACCTAACCTACAACCCCTACACCTAACCTACAACCCCTACACCTAACCTACAACCCCTACACCTAACCTACAACCCCTACAACCCCTACACCTAACCTACAACCCCTACACCTAACCTACAACCCCTACACCTAACCTACAACCCTTACAACCCCTACACCTAACCTACAACCCCTACAACCCCTACACCTAACCTACAACCCCTACAACCCCTACACCTAACCTACAACCCCTACACCTAACCTACAACCCCTACACCTAACCTACAACCCCTACACCTAACCTACAACCCCTACACCTAACCTACAACCCTTACAACCCCTACACCTAACCTACAACCCCTACAACCCCTACACCTAACCTACAACCCTTACAACCCCTACAACCCCTACACCTAACCTACAACCCTTACAACCCCTACACCTAACCTACAACCCCTACACCTAACCTACAACCCTTACAACCCCTACAACCCCTACACCTAACCTACAACCCTTACAACCCCTACACCTAACCTACAACCCCTACAACCCCTACACCTAACCTACAACCCTTACAACCCCTACACCTAACCTACAACCCCTACACCTAACCTACAACCCTTACAACCCCTACAACCCCTACACCTAACCTACAACCCTTACAACCCCTACACCTAACCTACAACCCCTACAACCCCTACACCTAACCTACAACCCCTACACCTAACCTACAACCCCTACACCTAACCTACAACCCCTACACCTAACCTGCAACCCCTACACCTAACCTACAACCCCTACACCTAACCTACAACCCCTACACCTAACCTACAACCCTTACAACCCCTACACCTAACCTACAACCCCTACACCTAACCTACAACCCCTACAACCCCTACACCTAACCTACAGCCCCTACACCTAACCTACAACCCTTACAACCCCTACAACCCCTACACCTAACCTACAACCCTTACAACCCCTACACCTAACCTACAACCCCTACACCTAACCTACAACCCTTACAACCCCTACACCTAACCTACAACCCCTACAACCCCTACACCTACCCTACAACCCCTACACCTAACCTACAACCCCTACAACCCCTACACCTAACCTACAACCCCTACACCTAACCTACAACCCTTACAACCCCTACACCTAACCTACAACCCCTACAACCCCCACACCTAACCTACAACCCCTACACCTAACCTACAACCCCTACACCTAACCTACAACCCCCACACCTAACCTACAACCCCTACACCTAACCTACAACCCCTACACCTAACCTACAACCCCTACACCTAACCTACAACCCCTACACCTAACCTACAACCCCTACACCTAACCTACAACCCTACACCTAACCTACAACCCCTACACCTAACCCACAACCCTACACCTAACCTACAACCCCTACACCTAACCTACAACCCCTACACCTAACCTACAACCCCTACACCTTACCATACAAAGCCTACACCTAACCTACAACCCCTACACCTAACCTACAACCCCTACACCTTACCATACAAAGCCTACACCTAACCTACAACCCCTACACCTAACCTACAACCCCTACACCTAACCTACAACCCCTACACCTAACCTGCAACCCCTACACCTAATCTACAACCCCCACACCTAACCTACAACCCCTACACCTAACCCACAACCCTTACAACCCCTACACCTAACCTACAACCCTACACCTAACCTACAACCCCTACACCTAACCCACAACCCTTACAACCCCTACACCTAACCCACAACCCTACACCTAACCTACAACCCCTACACCTAACCTACCACCCCTACACTAAACCTACAACCCCTACACCTAACCTACAACCCCTACACCTAACCTACAACCCCTACACTAAACCTACAACCCCTACACCTAACCTACAACCCCTACACTAAACCTACAACCCCTACACCTAACCTACAACCCATACACCTAACCTACAACCCCTACACCTAACCTACAACCCCTACACCTAACCTACAACCCCTACACTAAACCTACAACCCCTACACTAAACCTACAACCCCTACACCTAACCTACAACCCCTACACCTAACCTACAACCCCTACACCTAACCTACAACCCCTACACTAAACCTACAACCCCTACACTAAACCTACAACCCCTACACCTAACCTACAACCCCTACACCTAACCTACAACCCCCACACCTTACCTACAACCCCCTACACCTAACCTACAACCCCCACACCTAACATACAACCCCCACACCTAACCTACAACCCCTACACCTACCCTACAACCCCTACACCTACCCTACAACCCCTACACCTAACCTACAACCCCTACACCTACCCTACAACCCCTACACCTACCCTACAACCCCTACACCTACCCTACAACCCCTACACCTACCCTACAACCCCTACACCTACCCTACAACCCCTACACCTAACCTACAACCCCTACACCTACCCTACAACCCCTACACCTACCCTACAACCCCTACACCTACCCTACAATCCCTACACCTAACCTACAACCCCTACACCTACCCTACAACCCCTACACCTAACCTACAACCCCCACACCTAACCTACAACCCCTACACCTACCCTACAACCCCTACACCTAACCTACAACCCCTACACTAAACCTACAACCCCTACACCTAACCTACAACCCCCACACCTAACCTACAACCCCTACACCTAACCTACAACCCCTACACCTAACCTACCACCCTCTACACCTAACCTACAACCCCCACACCTAACCTACAACCCCTACACCTACCCTACAACCCCTACAACCCCTACACCTAACCCACAACCCCCACACCTAACCTACCACCCTCTACACCTACCCTACCACCCCTACACCTACCTTACCACCCCTACACCTAACCTGCCTAGATCCGGGTATCACAGCTTATCAAAATCAACCAGGAACTAGCTTCATTGTTGAATGAGTCAACATATCGTATCCAATCGGCAACGTATCGTATCCAATAGGCAACATATCAGATTCTATAGGCAACATGTTAGATCCATTGATGTAACATGTCGGCACCCTGTATGCATGTCCTGGTACCACTGTTCCCCGTGGTGATCACAGAACAGGTGCCGCAACTCTCGGCTCATGTTCTATTGTTGTCCACGCGCATACGTCAAAACTAAACTAGTCTATTATTATTTCAATCAACGTGACACCAAATTTTTTTAAATATAAAAAATTCATATCCGTGTTTTTTAACCATTCAAAAATAAATGTGTGGCCGTGGATTTGGTCTTGGTTTGGCGTCATTTGTTATTATTTATCTGGCACATCTGGTTCGGGAATTCTATAACACCACCATACAACTTTGTACTAGCTTGTTATGCTTACGCAAGAAATTGACACTTAAAATTACTGTGTGTGTGTTAATCTACACTTTGAATATGCTGCCGTTTTTTATTATGATTATTTTTATTAATTATAAATTATGATTGGATTATTCAAAAAAAATATGTTCTTTATGTTTGTGTTGGCGGTGGTTATGGGATGGCATCGGGTTGTCTTTTATTCAAAGTGTCAACCCTGTCCAATTCCAACTACCGCCTGTGAGTTTTTTCTTGTTCGCACGCACACTTACCTGCGGGTCCATTCTGCTTCGCAAAAAAAAAAAAAAAAAAAAAAAAAAAAAAAAAAAAAAAAATCCACAGCCCGATGTGATAGTATTGACGCAGCTGTTTCACTGTTCGATGAACTCGAGATTGCACAAATGTTGACAATGGGGAGAAATCGAAGATTAGATTAAAGACACTATGGTGTCTGGCTAATCAACTCAACTCTATCAAGCCCTCGGCAGTTTTAACGCACGCAAGATCAATTCAAATGCACGTACGATATAGTTGGCCGTAAAATATGTTACCGACTCTAGATCTGTTTCAATCAGGAAATCTGTTTCACATATAAAATTAGTATCGCACATAAAAAAGGTTGACACATAAAATTAGGTTAAATAAAAAATGTTTTACGCTTGATTTTTTTTCCACATTTACAATAAATTAAATAAATTACTAATTTGGCTTCTATTATGACTCATTGGGATTAATCAACACAAAGACTTGCTAAAATAGTTTTTAAATAAACGTAAACTAAAATGGTACGAACTTGCAACAAAGACGTCAGGTCTAGCGTATACTTTCTTAGAACTTAAAGTGTTAGTGAAACGAACACGAGACAGGAGAAAGAATGGGAAGAGGGCTTCAGGGGAATGGAAGGGATAGACGCTGCGAGAGGCAGGGATTTTAGGGCGTTGGCAGGGATTGGATGAAGACGATCATAAGGAAACTAGTGGCACCGAAATGTCCACCTAGTTTACTGAAAAGAAGATGTTTTGCAACACGTTTACACTTACGACATGAATAATATACATGTACAGAACACAAAGCCCGCAACAAGTTCATTTTTATCTGGAAATATATTCACCACAGAACATGAACACTTTAGCGCTCCGACACAGTATCTACACAGTCGCCACACAGTCCCCACACAGTTCCCACGCAATCCCCCACACATTCCACGCACTTTCCTCATACAGTCGCCACACAGTCCCCATACAGTCCCCTCACAGTCCCAATACAGTTCACAATCCCCACACAATCCCCACACAATCCCCACACAATCCCCACACAATCCCCACACAATCCCCACACAATCCCCACAGTCCCCCATACAATCCCCACACAATCCCCACACAATCCCCACACAATCCCCCACACAATCCCCACACAATCCCCACACAATCCCCACACAATCCCCACAAAATCCCTACACAATCCCCACAGTCCCCATACAATCCCCACACAATCCCATACAGTCACCACACAGTCCACAATCCCCACACAATCCCCACAAAATCCCTACACAATCCCCACAGTCCCCATACAATCCCCACACAATCCCCACAGTCCCCATACAATCCCCCACACAATCCCCCACACAGTCCACAATCCCCACACAATCCCTACACAGTCGCCACACAGTCCACAATCCCCACACAATCCCCACACAATCCCCACACAACCCCCACACAGTCCCCCAGACATTTCCCAATTCAGAGCTGAGAAGACTGGCGACTCCCAATCCCTTGCGCTCGAGAACCGAACTCGAAACCTTCATCAGATAATCTGCCCACCACCCTCCAACCACCCCGTCTCCTTCATCTAACTGACCAACTTTTTAAAATCTCAAATCGACTGGCCGGACAACACCCCCACCAAACTCTCCCAGCTGTCGCACCCCCCCCCCCACACACACACCACTCCCGTGAGCACCGTGTATTAACGTGTGCCGTGTTCAACACTGGCGTACGTCCGAGAAGTTTATGTCTCGTTGGCTTCTCTAACGATAAACTGTTTTCGGTTACAGACCGCTTAAATATGCTAATCTGTTTTAACGGCTCCCTGAGTTCCCTAATCGTTTTTTAATACACAATCGAGAACTGAGACGCCAGCCCTAAGTGCGGTTTTTGGGGTTTTAAAAGAGGTTTTATTTTAACAGTTAGTTGATCACAGATACAGTTTGAAACCTACTTTCGATTTGTTTGGAAGGCTGATCTGCTTGTGTCCTAAATGTCTTGTCTTGCGTGTCTGCTTTATGCAGTTTCTTAAATAGAAAATTTAACTGCTTTATATAGATATAGTGTCTTAAGTAGCTTGTTTTCAAACAGTAAGCTTATTAGGTCTCTCAATGTCACTAGCATCAATGTTTTGCACCAATATTTCGCACCAGTGTTTCGCATCAATGTTTTGCACCAATGTTTCACACCAAGAATGACCCAATAGTATTTAGTCATGATAAGTCAAACAGTCTGAATACCCGGATAGCCAACCCACCAAAAAAATCAATGTATCAAAACCCAGCAATTAGTATATCAATGAAAAACTATAGCCTACGGGGTACCCGCAGTTCATCCAAGTTGGACTTGTTATTTAAATCCTCCAACACAAACTCAATTTAAGTACTCAGAAGAAGAATAAAAAGAAGAAGTATACCAAAACGGAACAATCGGTGTATCAAAGCCCATAACTTAATGTATTAAATCCCACTTTTCAGAATATCAAAGACGAACATTGAATTATATCAATACATGCATTAAATCCCAAAAATCAATGCATTAAACCCCAAAATTCAACTGCTAAGTCCAATAATTGACGTATTAAATCCAGTATTTAATGTATAAAAGCGGAATCTTAACGGAACAAATACATTGATTGAGTCAATATTTCGTTTTCAAATTACCGCACTGAAAAAGTAGCAAGCGTTTCACGCTAAACGAAACAATAATAAACGTTTACATTAAATGCACTACAATAATCATTGAACCGACTACCTACCATGTGAAATCCTGTTTACTTTAATTAGCTTAATAGCTTTAATGTCCCTACATAAATAAACACCAATTTTTTTTTCTAATCGCGTCTATATTTTACTTAACCCAACTACCCCGTGGGTGTGGAACCCTGCCCGGTGTAAAACCGAGTTTAGATGTCGGTTTAAAATTTCATAATCCAAATACTATTGAATCATTGTTACGTGGGGTCGATTGGCCAAGTATATTTTTTTTATTTACAAAGATTAACTTAAATCCTGGCACCACGCTGGGTAATCCGGAATCGGGTTTTTTTTCACGTGGGGTAAAAATCGGATGCGATATCTAATTATGAAAAAGTTATAAAGTAAGTAATTCTTTCGCCGCGTGTCGTAACATGTGGTGAAAGTGATACGATCTAACAAAACTTCCGCACTCGAAAAGTTTCTTTTTTTTTTTATCTGAGTATCATATTGGTGGATTTGAAATTAGTTTACCTCCATCTCTAAAGATTGGCTTAGCTCTACTATTGAAGCTAAGGGCTCCACCAATGAAGTTAAGAGCTGCAAGCACCAGTGGCGTAGGCAGGGGGGGGGGGGTTTGGGGGGTCATAACCCCCCCCCCCCATAGACCCCTCGGTATATATATAAAGTCTGAGGGGGGGTGCAAATCGAAAGTTTCAGGGGGGGGGGTGCAAATTGAAAGTTTGAGGGGGGGGGGGGGTGCAAATATCGAAAGCTTGTCCCCGGGTAAAAATTGGACCCCCCCCCCCCTTGACCCCTTGAGACGATCCTGGCTACGCCACTTACAACCACTTATCCAGCAGACTATAAGTTCTGAACGGTTCTCTTCAGTTGAGCCCATGGAAATCCCGCAGCCCTTGTTTCACTTTCTACAGATATGGCAATGTTTTTGGTTAGCCTACCACCATCTTTTTCCTGTGGGTTGCAGTAAATCTCCGAAGGTTAAACTATCAAAATATATGGAAGGCAAAGTGATTTAAATGCAAAAAAAAGCAAACACTTTGAAGTTCTGGCCTAAGATTTTTGGCAGAAGGAATAAAATAAAATGTTTTGTGGGCAATGTTAGCTTAAGTATTTGATACATCGAGATGAAGGTTCTGCTCTTTTTACGCACATCTTACTCTACCATCCCACTTTCCCCACACCACTCTATACCATCCCACTTTCCCCACACCACTCTATACCATCCGACTTTCCCCACACCACTCTATACCATCCCACTTTCCCCCACACCACTCTATACCATCCCACTTTCCCCACACCACTCTATACCATCCCACTGTCCCCACACCACTCTATACCATCCCACTTTCCCCACACCACTCTATACCATCCCACTTTCCCCTCACCACTCTATACATTCCCACTTTCCCCACACCACTCTATACCATCCCACTTTCCCCACACCACTCTATACCATCCCACTTTCCCCACACCACTCTATACCATCCCACTTTCCCCACACCACTCTATACCATCCCACTTTCCCCACACCACTCTATACCATCCCACTTTCCCCACACCACTCTATACCATCCCACTTTCCCCCCCACCACTCTATACCATCCCACTTTCCCCCACACCACTCTATACCATCCCACTTTCCCCCACACCACTCTATACCATCCCACTTTCCCCACACCACTCTATACCATCCCACTTTCCCCACACCACTCTATACCATCCCACTTTCCCCACACCACTCTATACCATCCCACTTTCCCCACACCACTCTATACCATCCCACTTTCCCCACACCACTCTATACAATCCCACTTTCCCCACACCACTCTATACCATCCCACTTTCCCCCACACCACTCTATACCATCCCACTTTCCCCACACCACTCTATACCATCCCACTTTCCCCACACCACTCTATACCATCCCACTTTCCCCACACCACTCTATACCATCCCATTTTCCCCACACCACTCTATACCATCTTACTTTCCGCACACCACTCTATACCATCCCACTTTCCCCACACCTATCTATACCTTCCCACTTTCCCCACACCTATCTATACCATCCCACTTTCCCCACACCACTCTATACCATCTCATCCCTTTCCCCACACCACTCTATACCATCCTACTTCCCCACACCACTCTATACCATCCCACTTTCCCCACACCACTCTATACCACCCCACATATGCCGCACTACGCTCGACCATACACTATTATTACGCTTTTCCCCACCAACATTACCTTATCGTACATTACCGTGCATATCATAGAGAAATAAAAACGCTTAACCCTTTACCTGTCATTGGCTTAAATTTTCATGTCTCTCACAACAGCATAAAAAGGCTCTCCAAATGTTATCTAATATAAGAACCTAATAGTATATCAATTCAACCCGTTCGTTCATCGTCATTCGACAACCACAACCCCACCCCCTTACTTTTTCTCCTAGTTATATAACTAAACTCTTTGAAGACTATAACCGATTGTATACCATTTACTCCATATATAAAGTCCTATGTGACAGAGAATGCTTGCTGTGAGTAATGGTAAAGATAATTCACTGCGTTCGTTTATGATTAATCGTACGCTAAATATTTTGCATATTAAAAAAAAATAACTCAACCAAAACTTTTTTTTCTAAAAGCAAGAATGATCAAAACCATCAGAGCAAAATTTAGACAAATCGAACCGTGAACTGTTTTAATAAAAAAAAATTTAACCACCGAAGTATATTTTTTTTAAAGAGAGATTATCTCCCTTAACAGATTGTACATAATTTATTTCAAAAGCAATTCTTGTTCTCTCCCTTGGTTAAACGTATTCTCTCCCGCTGAATGATCCTTGCCCATTAAGGGACGTAATCTTGAAGGCGATTCGGTGTGTGGGTCGGGGAACGTGTGGTGTGGACGCTGGCTTGCCGGCAACAGGTTGAGCTACAATTACAGCTTTGCTTTAACCCGTTTCAGCGGCCAGATCCAAGATTGAAAGCTGACGCAATTATTCTAATGTGGATTAATGTTTTCATAAACTGTTAGCTTTAGATTAGGGATATGTGTGTTGAGGGAGGGTGGTGGGGGGGGGGAATCAAAAGAGTGAGGGTGGGGGTGCTCAAGAACTGATTTTAATGGGGTTTTAAAAAAAAATGAGTTAGTATAAAGAGCGGGGGGAAAAAAACTATGCACATTGATGTTTAGAGAAAGAGTCGTAAAGTGACGTCATAAATAGAGGGGGTGGGGGAGGTCAAACTCATTTGACCATGAGTGTGGAGGGGGGAGGGGTATTTTTTAAGGACAGTCATGATGATAAACGTGTTTCTGTATATTTGTGGTTTATTTTAGGGGTGGGGGTTTGGAAGTAAGAAACTTCGCTGTGTGGGGGAGGGGTGGGGAGGGGATAATCAGGTTTTGTGAGCCAATGTGGGGGGGGGGGCTGGATAGATTGGGGGCTTCATGGATTGGAGGTTTATAGAATGAGGACTGCATGGATTGGGTGCTGTATGGATTGGGTGCTGTATGGATTGGGTGCTGTATGGATTGGGTGCTGTATGGATTGAGGATTGGATTAAGTTGGATTAATTGAATGGTTTAATGGATTGGGTGCACGATATATTGGGGCTGGATGGATTGGGGGTTGGGGTACAGGGCTGTATAGCTTGGGGGCTGGGTGGACGGGGGATTAATGAACTGGGATTTGGCGGATTGAGGGTTGGATTGTTGGCTAGATGGAAGTTGTTGAATGGGCTAGGGGTTGGTGGGTTGAGGGTTTGGGTTGGGGGCTAGATGGAAGTTGTTGAATGGGCTAGAGGTTGGCGGTTTGAGGGTTTGGGTTGAGAGTTGAGAGTTGGATGGACTAATAGCTGTTTGTATCGGGAGCCGGAAGGACTAGGGTACAATGTGGGATTAATGTTGAAGCTGGGTGGACTAGGGTACAATGTGGGATTAATGTTGAAGCTGGATGGACTAGGGTACAATGTGGGATTAATGTTGAAGCTGGATGGACTAGGGTACAATGTGGGATTAATGTTGAAGCTGGATGGATTAGGGTACAATGTGGGATTAATGTTGAAGCTGGATGGACTAGGGTACAATGTGGGATTAATGTTGAAGCTGGATGGACTAGGGTACAATGTGGGATTAATGTTGAAGCTGGATGGACTAGGGTACAATGTGGGATTAATGTTGAAGCTGGATGGACTAGGGTACAATGTGGGATTAATGTTGAAGCTGGATGGACTAGGGTACAATGTGGGATTAATGTTGGAGTTGAATGGACTAGGGTACAATGTGGGATTAATGTTGAAGCTGGATGGACTAGGGTACAATGTGGGATTAATGTTGGAGTTGAATGGACTAGGGTACAATGTGGGATTAATGTTGAAGCTGGATGGACTAGGGTACAATGTGGGATTAATGTTGAAGCTGAATGGACTAGGGTACAATGTGGGATTAATGTTGAAGCTGGATGGACTAGGGTACAATGTGGGTGGATTAATGTTGGAGCTGGATGGACTAGGGTACAATGTGGGATTAATGTTGGAGAATGATGGACGCAGATGTGTGAACAAGGAGCCTTGGTGGCCTACTAAAAACGAACTCCAAATTTTAAAAAATCCACCATCGTACTTTTGGCCTGCATTCGTACACGCTACCGCTCAACCGTGATAGCCCTAAAAATATTCAATGATAACAGCAGGCACCATCACAATCAACTAAATTCAAAATACATTTTTATTATCTTTTTGTTTAAATTTTATTATCCCATACTTCGGGCCATGTCTGTCAATAACAACACAGTTTTGGTTTTGACAAGAATAGCTAGAATAAAACTAAACTGAATTTAAAACGCATTTTATTATTTTATTATTTTTGTTTCAGTAAAAATGTATTTTTATTGTTCCGTACTTTTGACAACAAAATTTATTTTAAAAAATTAAAAAATAATAAAACAACAGCAGCGGAGTATAATCCTGTTAGATATTCTGTTCACTAATCTGATACTATAATCCATTAGAGTCGCGCAATTAATCGCCCATGGTCGATCATTAAGCCCCGACCCCCACCACACCACGCACGAACGTGGCACCCACACGGCCCGCAGTGGTTGGCGACTTAAAAATTCACGCGCAACGCATTAAAAAAAAATATTTGGGGACACGTTTTCAGCGCCAGATTTCAGGAAGTGTTCAGTGGCCGAGGAGGCTGTTTTGTTTGTCGAGGGTGCTCCAAGAAATGGTGTCCCAGGGGCGCTTCATGCTACAGCGGCGCCGGCTAAACACGTGCATTGACTTATCGGGCGTGAGCGGTCTGGTGGTAGCAGGGATGTAGCTGTTGTTGTTTTGTTGTTGTTTTTTTTTTTTGACGCTTTGTTGTCAGTAGTCACGACTTGAATTTCAGGTGTTTAAAAATTTAAAAAGCGCTAGAATCTACCGCATCAAGTTGCGGAATATGAGGGGGGAGGGGGGGGGGAGTACGGACGGATGGATGGATGGACGAAATACACAGAATGACACTATCGATTAGGGAAGGAGGGGGGGGGGGAGGCGACGACGGCTATACCAAAAACGATAATTCAAAAGTGCATATAGTTTCAGCTTTATTTTCTGGCAATACGGCAATACGTCTATAGTAATAATACTAATTATACATATAACTATAACCAGTTAGGTACCTAACTCACGATAGGGAAACAAAGGCGGTTGTGTATAGTACTGACCAAATTATCCCTACATATGCCGAGGTCTCTGGAGCAGATTAACTCTACTTCGTCTGCCACATGTGTCTTGGTCACGAAAAGATTATGTATATATATAAATATATATATATATATATATATATATATATATATATATATATATATATATATATATATATATATATATATATATATATATATATATATATATATATATATATATATATATATATGTTACGGTCAAAGCCCGAAGTCGGCCAATGCTAGGATTGGCCGGCCAATCCGCGCATTGGCCAATATCGCCTCCCATAGGTCGGTCAAAGTCCGAAACTTTGCTTGATTTCGGCCTTTGGCCGGCCAGTCCGCGGACTGGCCATGATGGACCGGCCAAAGTCCGAATTAGAAGATCATGAGCAGATTTTTTTTTTTTTATGCCGTCAGGATCATGAAATTAAGTCTTTATTGATTATTAATTAAAGTAAATGACAGAAACATTCAAATGTGTTATTGTACTATAGTCTCAATCAATCAATATCATCATTTGTTACAACAAGTTGAACTTTTATGGCATTTATAATTACATAGCAGCTTGTTATTTTTACACTTGCAGCGATTTGTTGTGCACTTAGTTGTGCAATTACAGCGAGTGTAGCCTTGGCCCCCAGTCAATGATTGTGAAGATGCGATGGTTCGTAGTGAATTTTCCTCAGTGCCAACTGACGACAATAAGAGCAGTTTTTCGTGAAGAATTGAAAACTCACTTCTAGCATACAGTTGTTTTAGAACACCATATTCCGTTTCTAATTTGTAGAAACAGCCCTCGACGCTCATGACAACTGCAATCACGCTTCGGGGATCACCGTGACCTCTGTCAACATCTGGAAAACGGATGCGTACATTGTCACCCACTTCACCATATATATATATATATACATGCCAAAATTGGTGATAGTTTGACGATACTAAAAATAGTAGCTGTAGATACGCCAAACCGGGATTCCAAGGATCAAAGTTAGTTTGAAACTGCTGACGGTGGTAGTAGTTAAGTTCGTGTTAATGTTAGGCTTTTCGCCTAGCTTAAGTCACGTGACTTAATTTTCAAACACGTGACTGGGGAAAAAATCGCACTGCGTATGGACATGTGTCAGAATTAATTAGGTTGACTAATAGCCGAATTAATTTGTTTTACAAATGATGTCTGTTGACAAAATACGGGATCCTATTATGAGGAGATACGCCCTGCCTGCTAGAACTAGGGGAGGATCATTCGCTCTACCACTCAACCACGCAGTCTCCGACCAAAGGCCTTGACCAGCCAAAAATTTCCACTTTTATTTTCGATACCCACTGGGCGAATTTGTGTAATCGGCCATGTATACACAACATAGAATACTTATATCGGCCATATGTAGACCACCTAAATACATTACTAATATCGGCCATATATATATATATATATATATATATATATATATATATATATATATATATATATATATATATATATATATATATATATATCCATATATATATATATATCCATATATATATCCATATATATATCCATATATCCATATTTTTATATCGGCCATTTATACACAACAGAGATTACTTATATCGGCCATATGTAGACGACCGAATTACATTACTCATGTCGGCCATATATATCCATAAATCTATATCGGCCACACCTGGTTCAGACACACCTGGGTCAGACACACCTGGGTCAGACACACCTGGGTCAGACACACCTGGATCAGACACAACTGGGTCAGACACACATATGTCACACACACCTGGGTCAGACACACCTGGGTCAGACACACATATGTCAGACACACCTGGGTCAGACACAACTGGGTCAGACACACATATGTCAGACACACCTGGGTCAGACACAACTGGGTCAGACACACATATGTCAGACACACCTGGGTCAGACACACCTGGGTCAGACACACCTGGGTCAGACACACCTGGGTCAAATACACCTGGGTCAGACAAACCTGGGTCAGACACACCTGGGTCAGACAAACCTGGGTCAGACACACCTGGGTCAGACACACCTGGGTCAAATACACCTGGGTCAGACACACCTGGGTCAGACACACCTGGGTCAGACAAACCTGGGTCAGACACACCTGGGTCAGACAAACCTGGGTCAGACACATGGGTCAGACACACCTGGGTCAGACACACATGGGTCAAGCACACCTGGATCAGACACACCTGGGTCAAATACACCTGGGTCAGACAAACCTGGGTCAGACACACCTGGGTCAGACACACCTGGGTCAGACACACCTGGGTCAGACACACCTAGATTAGACACACCTGGATTAGACACACCTGGGTCAGACACACCTGGATCAGACACACCTGGGGTCAGACACACCTGGGTCAGACACACCTGGGTCAGACACACCTGGGTCAGACAAACCTGGGTCAGACACACCTGGATCAGACACAACTGGGTCAGACACACATATATCAGACACACCTGGGTCAGACACACCTGGGTCAGACACACCTGGGTCAGACACACATGGGTCAAGCACACCTGGATCAGACACACCTGGGTCAGACACACATATGTCAGACACACCTGGGTCAGACACACCTGGGTCAGACATACCTCGGTCAAATAAACCTGGGTCAAATAAACCTGGGTCAGACACACCTGGGTCAGACACACATCTGGGTCAGACACACATGGGTCAGACACACCTCGGGCAAGTACAAATGGGTCAGACACACCTGGGTCAGAATCACCTGGGGCAAGTACAAATGGGACAGGCCCACATGGGTCAAATACACCTGGGTCAGACACACCTGGGTCAGACACACCTGGGTCAGACACACCTGGGGCAAGTACAAATGGGTCAGACACTCCTGGGGCAAGTACAAATGGGTCAGGCCCACATGGGTCAGAATCACCTGGGTCAGGCACACCTTAAATCCGACACGCGACTCCCAGTGATTAGAGTCGAACAGATTTAGCATAATCCCAGGACTCGACAGCAACAATAACATTGTGAGAACATGAACCCATCCAAGCTTGGCTGCACATGATTGCTATCATAGGAGCCGGTGGATGAAAAATGTTCATAGAAATTTGATCGCAACAATATTGTATGGTGCCATATGGTCCTGAAGCATACAGCCACTAGTAGGTTGTTGTATTTTTTTATTTTATTTTTTTTTTATTTTTAATTTTTTTTTATTTCAAGCTTTTTTTCGTACATCATGTCTGTATGTCTGTGGGTTTGTGGTCGTGTTATTAAATTTATATTAGTTTTATATAGCTAATTAAGAAGTTAAGTAAAATAAATGAGTAGGGCTAATATGTATTTGCATAGTAACCAGCGTTCATTTTGTACATCAAAATCATGTAACAAGTACACAAAGCAGTTGAACACAGCCATAATGCAAACAAATTCTACAAGACTTACAATCTACATAACCAATATGCAAACAAATTCTACAAGACTTACAATCTACACAGCCATAGTGCAAACAAATTCTACAAGACTTACAATCTAACAGCCATAGTGCAAACAAATTCTACAAGACTTACAATCTACACAGCCATAGTGCAAACAAATTCTACAAGACTTACAATCTACACAGCCATAGTGCAAACAAATTCTACAAGACTTACAATCTACACAGCCATAATGCAAACAAATTCTACAAGACTTACAATTTACACAGCCATAATGCAAACAAATTCTACAAGAATTACAATTTACACAGCCATAATGCAAACAAATTCTACAAGACTTACAATTTACACAGCCATAATGCAAACAAATTCTACAAGACTTACAATCTACACAGCCATAATGCAAACAAATTCTACAAGACTTACAATCTACACAGCCATAATGCAAACAAATTCTACAAGACTTACAATCTACACAGCCATAATGCAAACAAATTCTCCAAGACTTACAATCTCGTGCATGGGACGGCGTGGTCGGATGGTAGAACGGTAGAGCGCTCGACCGTTAACCGTTCGAGTTCAGATTCTTTAGGGCGTCTCTGAGTCCACCCAGCTCTAATAAGTACCTGGCTCACTAAGGAAAAGTAAACACGACTGGGGGAAAGAAGGAGCCAGTCTATTCCTTTGTATGCCGAAGTCATTGAAACAGAGGAACTCTGCTTCGTCTACCCAATGTGCTTGAATTTCACAAGCCGAAATACACAGTCCGGTGTAAACCATTTATTTTAAAAACACCTCCCATACTTCTAATACATTAACCCACTAAACACCTCCCATACTTCTAATACATTAGCCCACTAAACACCTCCCATATTCCTAATACATGAGCCAACTAAACACCTTCCATACTTTTAATACATGAACCAACTAAACCTCTCCCATATTCCTAATACATAAGCCAACGAAACACCTCCCATATATCTAATATATGAGCCAACTAAACACCTCCCATACTCCTAATACATGAACCAACTAAACCTCTCCCATATTCCTAATACATAAGCCTACGAAACACCTCCCATATTCCTAATACATGAGCCAACTAAACACCTCCCATACTCATAATACATAAGCCCATTAAAACCCCTCCCACACACCTAATTTTGAGCCGACTAAAACCCCTCCCATACTCCAAATGCCTGAGGTCAATAAACATTCCCAACACACCTCTTAATGCATATACCAGAGGCCTAATACCTCTTCCAATTCCTGCCTTCTAAACTGAGACGCCACCTATGCAATTGCTTCCTTGTCTGTTTCATGCGAATTAAACCCAACCAATTGCCAATTCTCCCCCATCCCCAAATTACCCATCGTCCCCATCACCAATTTCTGATCTCCCCCATCCCCTAATTCCAACTGCATATCGTCCCCCATCCCCAAATTACCCATCGTCCCCCACTACAAAATTCTCCATCCCTCCCCCCTGATGCCCACCCTCCGTGTCCTCATAAAACAAAAGGAAGCAAATCTTGTGAAGCTTCCTCAAATAACAATCCCGGGCAAAACGTCACACACCGCTGTTCGCCTCGTTCGCTCGCCATTGGAGAGAAACCATGCAAAGCAGAATCGATGCGGGATCATTTTTAACTGGCGTCAACAGACACTAAATGGTGTTTTAACGAACCTAAACTGGCATAAAAATGGTGTGTTAACGATTTTTCAGACACTGGGTTTGTGTTTCAAAAGACGGACACGAGAATGGTGGTTCTTTAATTTCAAAGACAATCCACTGAATACAATTATAGGCTTTTTAAAAAAAAAAAAAATAAGGATACACTTACACACACATACACACACATACACATATATTAGGTAATCCTAATTCGTGAAATTTTATATTATTCAATGAAGCACACCCCCCCTCCCCCCCTTAAGATGGGTTCCATTTTGTAGAGAAAAAAATTATGTTAAAATATTAGGGATCGGATTATATTTGGGGTCGCTACCTGAGCCAGAAGACTCAGTATTTTTATAGATTCAGCATAAATTCGGATAAACGTCACTGCCCTAATCTGCCTTTAAATGCAATATATAACAATTTCATTCCCTAAGAAATGTTTATAAAAAGGTTCATTGCGAGTTATATTTAAATAAAAAATTTTTAGCAATTTGCTATATAGATATTGTTCTGGAAAAACTGAAAGAAAGCTTGAAAAGTACCATTGCTCTGTGCTACTTTTACACACTACCACACAACGCGACAAAGTGATGTGACCTCCCTCTCCAAACACCGTGTTATCGAATTCTCGCACGATTCAGTCCAACAGGACCTTGTCATTTTTCTCTTGCTGATCCTACCCTGCACTGTAGACCAGAGTGGTCAGCGATGAAGTCTACCGTCTGCTCGCCGGGCATCACGTGACCACGCGAGAACTCTGGCATCGAGCGGGAAGACACCACGGTGAGGGATCTTCCTCAATTAACGAGCCCGACCCCCAGGGGGCGAAACTGTGCGATGAGCACGGAGGGAAGCCTCTCATTGGCTGACGTTGATTGAAGACACCCAATCAAACGTGTTTATTTACATTCACTGCGGTGCTTGCCGACGGCCGTTGTGGGTTGTCTGTTTCGAGATTTGCCGGGCTGGGTTCGATTAACGCCCGTGTGTTTTGCTAGGTTGATGATGGGTTTTTTTTTTGTTTTTTTTTGTTTTTTTTTGGTGTTGTTGTTTTTTTTTCTCATCAATTTATTTTTTCACAGGAAGAACTAGGTTTGTCTTGATGAGCTTTTTTTTTTGACACTTAAGATAATGGATGGGGTTAGAGTAACATGAATTTATCACCATTAAATGTCTGTGGTTAGGATAATTAGGAAGTACTAGGGAAGCTCAGTCACAATAAACCTGCTTGAAAAGCGTAGGCGAATAGTAAAGGCGAACAGTAAAAACGAACCGTACAGGCGAACAGAAAAGGCGAACAGGAAAGGCTAACAGTAAAGGCGAATATGAAAGGCGAACAGTAAAGGCGAACGGTAAAGGTGAACAGGAAAGGCGAACAGTAAAGGCGAATAGTAAAGAAGAACAGTAAAGGCGAACAGTAAAGGCGAACGGTAAAGGTGAACAGGAAAGGCGAACAGTAAAGGCGAATAGTAAAGACGAACAGTAAAGGCGAACAGTAAAGGCGAATAGTAAAGGCGAACAGTAAAGGCGAACAGGAAAGTTGAATAGTAAAGACGAATAGTAAAGGCGAACAGTAAAGGCGAACTGTAAAGGCGAACGGTAAAGGCGAATAGTAAAGGCGAATAGGAAAGGCGAACAGTAAAGGCGAACAGGAAAGGCGAATAGTAAAGGCGAATAGTAAAGGCGAACAGTAAAGGCGAATAGTAAAGACGAACAGGAAAGGCGAACAGGAAAGGCGAATATGAAAGGCGAACAGTAAAGGCGAAACGGAAAGGCGAATAGTAAAAGCGAACAGTAAAGACGAAGCCATTACGACAGCATAGAATGGCATAGATGAACAGCGAACAACAGCACAAAGACTAAACAGCACCAACCGTATACACTACAGCATAATCAAACAGCCCAGCTGAGGTCACAACTCGGTCTAGAGGCTAGTTGGTCAGGGTGTTTTAAGCCGCACTGTCAGTTATAGCAAAAGGTTTCTAAATATGGAGATGAGCAAACCAATACTAGCGGAGGCTTTTCATTTATATCTACCGCAATATTCATAATTAAAGTAATAGCTTGTTAATTCATTTGTTTAATGTTTGGGCTTAATTACATGAAAAAATGATTACTTTTTAATCGAATATTAATTTTGTTTAGATACTCCTCATTCCGAAATTTGCATTCAACAAGGGAAATAATCTAAAACTATGTTACTACTCAGCATTGATTATAAATGATTATCTAAAAGTAATAATAAAATACTTAAAAAAAACTTTTTAAAAAACCACGTTTTTCTTGTGGACTAAAAAGTAGAAAATAACTATTTACATACATTTGATGACAAAAAACGTGGGTACGTTCACCATCAAATTTCCCGACCCATCTGCCCGACCCACGTTTTTTGTCATCAAATGTATGTAAATAGTTATTTTCTACTTTTTAGTCCACAAGAAAAACGTGGTTTTTTAAAAAGTTTTTTTTAAGTATTTTATTTTCTCCTTTTTAGTCCGTTGCTACACATGAAAAACGTGTTTTTTAAAAAAGTTTTTTATATAGTTTATTTTCTACTTTATCTAATGACTTGATTAAGTATGAATTGACTAAGTGTTTATAAATACACGGACTAAAAAAATCTTGAGCGACCAGGATTCGAACCTGGGTTGTCGCGGCCACAACGCGAAGTACTAACCACTATACGATCACGGCCAGCGCGCTCACATCGATTGGGGCCGAAGTAACTGTGTCAACAAGCCTCCAGTCTTGTCGGTATCTTTAGAAATCATGTCCTCAATTTTATGGTCCTTTGGGCGTAATTAAATTAAGCTAATTACGGTCTCTAATTGCTAGTTTTTATGATTGCATCTGAAATTGTTAGGCGAAAGTAACCTGCATGCCAAATTTCAGATCTATAGAGCAATCAGAAGTGGGCTAATTTTCGATGTCAATTTTAACAACAAACACATCCACGCGAAGCTGAGTTAATAAAAACGTGTTAAAATAAGAAAAGGACGATCATTTTTTATATTGTTCTATATATGTTTATTGCAATTGTGTATGAATATTTCCTTGATCTTTATAATTCTTAAATTTTCAAACAGTTATTAGACTCAAGTTTTAAAATATAACCCTTAGCGATATTAAATATTAAATTAGTAAATAAATGAAAGTTGATATATTACTTCATTACTTTCGTGGAGATAACTTATCGCTAAGTTTGGCCTAAAGGGGAATAATCTTCTTTCCAAAAAAAAAAAAAAAATAAAAAAAAAAAAAAAAAAAACAATTAGACAACACCACCCTCAACCCATTTGGTATTCAATTAGAACATACTATGCATCTGTTTATCGCTTTCTACCTTTTATTTACATATTGTTAATATTTTCTATTAATTCCTCACGCTGTTTATATTGTAAAAAATTCTCAAACCATGTTTGTATTTCTTTATTTCCGGTTATCTTCATTTGAATTGTTGATCCTTTTTTTTAGTAATGTTCACCATTTTGTTCATGTAATGACAATTTTTATTAATGTTTGAACTATGCTAAATACACACTATGTTAAGCACACACACATTTGTATATTATGTTGATGTAATGATTTCTATTTGAAAATAAAGATATTTAAAAAAAAAGTCGGGTAAAATTTATGATCATCTCTATGACACTGTCAACACGTTGGTATATAGGCCTATTTGTATCTATACTAAATTTCCTATGCTAATAAATACAAAAATAAATCTCTATGACACTGTATAAAACTATGAAGCAAATGATTATACTTTCGGTTTATTTTTGAGTTTAAGTTCTGGAGGACTGCTATAGATATAGCTGTTTGAAAGGGAAGTTTGTATGATTTGGTGTGTCTCATTTTACTCTACATATCATCCTTGCTTCTTCTAATATTTACATTCTTGTTTAATCCCAAATTGATTTCAGCTCTAGTTATAAGCCAATACCCCCTCAACCCACCCCACCGAAAAAAAAAAGAAAATTATCCATTCACTTATATTTGTTTGTTCGTTTGTTGTTTTTGTTTTTTGATGTTGTTGTTTTTTTTTTTTTGTTTTTTTTTTTTACAGAACATTGAATCACTGTGTTTAAAAATAAAATTGAAATTAGGCGTTTTGTATTATGTATAAGTAAACCATTTTAAATTAATGAAAGTACATGTCAGAAAGACGTATTACTATTGTAAATCTGTATCAGTCCTCACAAGCCAATGATGAAAACTGTAATACTAAAGCAAACATGCAAGGCAAACTGACGCTGTAAATTACATGTCTGCTAACCCGATAATCTCGAGTTCGAATCCGGGTTTAAGTCAGAAGAACGTCCCTCATTTCACCCAGCTCTGATGGGTACCTAACTTGCGTTAGAAAAAAAAAAGGTGGCTGGGCATAGTGCTGATTACATTTTAAGCATCGAGTTATGAATAAAAAGCAGCGCATACTTTTCACGATGTTTCTGATGGAATAAGTCTGGAGTTCAGTACACAGAAGATAAAAGCGTCTGATCCTAAAAATAGAAACAACCTTGACCCATTGTCTAGACAGAGTTAAACTTCACACAGCTCTGGGTGGAGGGAAGGGGGGGTTAAAATTGTTTACACGACGACAAAAAAAAAACGGCACCATGAAAGTTTCCATCTCCCACAAAATTGTGCCCATCATTTTTTTTTCTTTAAGCTTTTATCGTTAGGGTTAACGTTAAGGTTTTTTTCCCCTTATCCTTTGTGTCTGTAACGTTGTGTACATAAACGTGATAACATTTGAACCTCTGTGTCTGCCGGCATATTACAACATTGCGTCAAAAAGGGTGACCATGTTTCACTACCTTGCCCTATTTTTTGTTTAGTTTGGAATTAGAAATTTTATATTCAATTTTATCTAAATGCTTATTACACTTCAAAACCGAAAAAAAATATCTGTTGTATGTTTTTAAAAATATGTAGTTATTTGTTGTTGGTTTTTTAATTTGGTTTTTTTTTTTAATTTACTCGCTGTTGACATAGACATGTTTAACATGCTAGTATATGTGTACAAAAATGTTCCTTTTTTTATCAATGTGTTATTTCTTTAAACAATTTGGCTCGTAAATTTCTATAGAGATATAGGCCGCCGTGCAAAAGTGTTTTGTTTTTTTAAAGCGAGTATTCTATTTTTCGTGGTATCTTTAAATTTAAAAAAAAATATATTTCTGTAAAAGTCATCTCTGGGCATAAATAACATCAATGTGGGTGTTTGTCTTATCTTCCTGGAAGACATTTGTCTGTCATAAACCATGCCCAGCTATCCTAGCAGACACGGAGACAAAAAAAAATTCGTCATTCAGAAACAACCTTTCATATGGAAAAGATGACATTTTTATGGGTTTTATTTGCGTAGTGGGAGATAAAGGTGGTAGAGAGGGCGTGTCGGAGTTGTGGTTCGTGGAGGTAGGTAGCGAGGTGGTGGGGTAGTAGGGTGGTGGGGGTAGTGAGGTGGAGGGGGTAGTGGGGTGGTGGGGGTAGTGGGGTGGTGGGGGTAGTGGGGTGGTGGGGGTAGTGTGGTGGTGGGGTAGTGAGGTGGTGGGGTAGTGAGGTGGTGGGGTAGTGAGGTGGTGGGGTAGTGAGGTGGTGGGGTAGTGGAGTGGTGGGGGTAGTGAGGTGGTGGGGTAGTGGAGTGGTGGGGGTAGTGTGGTGGAGGGGTAGTGAGCTGGAGGGGGTAGTTACGGGGTGGAGGGAGGGTAATTAGGTGATAGAGGGAGATGTAAAGGGTAGTATAAGGTTCTGTGGTGGAAGGAGATAACGAGGGAGATACTGGGGTGGTGAGAGGAAATGAGGGAAGTAGTTTCAATGAGTACATTTAGTTGCGTCACGTAGAGAGAGTGTGTGTTCAACCTTAATAATGTTGGTGTCTATCTTTAAGTTCAAATGGAAATATTTTGTTACAGTCCACACTTTCAGTAAAAATAACCATATGAAAGATATTTTTACAATTCTTTTATCTTTTGGTGTATAAAATTCATTGATACGAACAAATGTAAAGTTCTCTCTTATACACGGCAAGGCTAACTGATGCTGTAAATTACTTGTCTGTGTCACACAGAAGTTATAAATACATATACCTTTATAAAACTTGTTTACATATATATTTAAATTCTTAAACTTTGTACCTAACTAAAAACACACATTTAAGCTGCCTATTTGGCAGTTAGAACTAGTACCTGGCCATTCCTTCTGATCTGTTATGACGTGAGTGCGTCTGTGCAGACGATAATGTTTCTAGAACAATCATAACGACTTCTCCAAAACAGTGTCAAAGAAAAGATAACTCTGAAATATTTCTTTTGTTTTCTCACGGTCAAACTGGAAAATGTTTTGTTTTTTCTAGCTCCATGAGACATGGTTCAAAGGATGAAAAGATAAATAAAATAAAAAGAGGAGCACATTTTTCTGGAGACTACATTGCATTGTAACATCCAATAGAGAAAGATTATGTGAAGCTGTGAATCGTTGTCTTAGAGTTTGTTTGCCTTTCTTTACAAAGATGCTTGTTCTCAATCTAGTATTCAAACGTCAATAGTTTATGTTTAAAAAGGACCCGATTCATTTAAATTAGTTTTTCAGTTCTAATCAAGTTTTATTATGTTTTTTTAAGTAAAATTTAAAAGTTTATTGAAGTAAGCTTTGTACTTTAAGTATAATTATTTTTAAAACGTCAATATATTTTCATAGCACTTTATCCACATTGCATTACTATACAAGTTATCTTAATAATACTTCGATTTTTTACAAGCTTTTATTTAACTCACTTCCTCTGTCGTCAGTCGTCAGTCTGTCTAGATCGAAACGGCTTAGCGAAATTGCAGGCATTTCTAACTGACAAATACGGTTCGTAGTTGGAACGTAGGTCAAGACTTGAAGACAATGCATGGTGACATTAAATTTGACTTAATTGGATGCCAAGTTAATTTTTTTCCTACACAATTTGTTTTTCGAAATCCTTGAATTTCACAATAAAAGCATTATCCTATAAGTGTGTCTGTTATTAATGATTGTCTCATTTTATGACTTTTTATGGGTACTTGTCTTAATATTGAATCCTTGTTGTTTAATTTTAACTTATAAATGCAGGACTTCGAAGCACAGCTTAAGTGATTTTTTCTTTGAATTTCGTAGAACGACAGTAATTTTATATTGCCTATAGTTTAAGAAAATACAATCACTGAGTTTTTACTATTAAAGTAAAAACATCTGTAGACTTAGTGGCATAAATCGAAGGATCTAGATGATGGATGTAAATACCTTTCCCTTGTCTACATTTTTTGATAAATCAATTTTGTGTTAAACAGTTTTTAACCTCTTGAGAAAGAAAGAAATATGTTGATAATTATCAAAAAGGGCTTAGATGTGTTGCAACGCCGCACAGCCGTACCAAGACAACGAAAACGCCCCCTCCCTCCACACTACCTCCCCCCCCCCTCCTTCCCAAAGAAAAAACACAACACTAAAAGAATAGACCTGTCAGTGTTGGCATTGCGTGGAAAAACATTTTACCCCGTACAGGTAAAACAACACCTGTATCGCCTGCAACTCTGGAACCACAGGTGAGTCTCCGTACACCTGAAGGCCGCCGATGCACCAACGGCAGACGCCGGATTACCGCCTACCTGGATGCACCCTCACAGAACCAACCAACAGCGACCCAGGTCACCCACCCTCGGAGCAGGAGGCCATCAAACCGTCTGTACATCAAAGTTCTCTCCCCTGGTGAGGTGGGCGGGGGAAGGGCTTAGGTAGGAGAGCGCCGTAGGTAAGAGAAAATTGTAGGTAAGGGTGTCGGGCTGGTAGAAAAAACCACCGCAGGTAAACGGGAAAATTCTAAAAATAACCCCCCTGCTGCTCGCACTGTGGGCGGTGTGCTTGTCTACAGTGCTCGTCTACGCATGTTTTTCCCCGATGTTGTCGGAAAACTTGGGGCGTGGCTCCATCCGTTTCTAGGACCACCCCTGGACTGGAAATCAACTTTGACTCTAAGATCCCCCCCCCCACCTTTAAGAACACCCCTGCCGGTGAGACCACCCCTGACAGAAAGATCACCTCTACCTCTAAAATCACCCCCAGTCTCTAAGACCACTTCAGGAGACGTCATCGTGTGTATATCTGCCAATGACGTCACGCAGGAGACGTCATCTTGTGTATATCTGCCAATGACGTCACGCAGGAGACGTCATCGTGTGTATATCTGCCAATGACGTCACGCAGGAGACGTCATCGTGTGTATATCTACCCATGACGTCACGGTTTCTATATACACCTGTACCTGTCTACACAGTAACATATCATATTATACTACTCACATACATATATCATATTTTATAGCCTACACACAATAATATATCACATACGCAAACACAGTACCTAAGACACATGGGGCAGATGAAGTAGAGTTCATCTGTTTCAGAGACGTCGGCATATAAAGTAATAGTGTGGTTAGCACTATGCCCAGCCGTCTTTATTTTCCCTTAACGTGAGTTAAGTACTCATAGACGTCCTACTATCTTGAACCCGGATTCGAACTCGAAACGTTCTTGTTAGCAGTCAAGCGCTCTACTGCTAGGCCACGCCGTTCCCTAAAATTGTATAATACGCTACACACAAATAACACATCCAATACACCAACACAGTAACACATCGATTCAGCGGTACTTCTGACACATCAGATACTGCAGTCACCGACACAATAACACACCTGATAAACAAACAGTACAAACAAATCATCATGCATATCTTTAAACAAGCACCACGAAAAGTATCGAGAAGAATTAGCCTCAACCGCCAACTGATCCGATCAAGAGCATTTTAACGTGATAACTCGCTCAACGAACAAAAAACAAACTCCGCGAAACAAAACAAGAAACGCACGTGCAAGAAACAAGAGCAGCAGACGCCCACGATATACTAGGTGAGTAAAAAATGTGGATTCCAGAGTTCAGCGTCTCTATTTTTATAAATAATGTTTTCATTTAAAGCTGAGATCACGTCCGTCAACGCACGTGACACGTGGTCTTCGATCAGACGATAAAGGGAGATAGCTTTAGGCGAGAATGAAAGAGACGGGGGAGGGGGTGGGAGAGAAAACGAGAAATGAGGTAAAGGAAAAAACTCTTCTTGTCCAGATAAATATAATGCATGCAACGTCACGAAACGAATGAGTTGGCTAGTCAGTTATAAAGGGGATAGCCAGTCATTCTTTAAAGAGGGTAGCCATTCATCTTATAAAGGGGTAGCCTGTCATTTTAAAAGAGCGTAGCCTGTCATCTTTAAAAGATGGTAGCCCGGGACGAACTTTCAACTGTGCCTCCTTCCTTTCATTTCTATCTATAGTTACTCCTGTTTGTGAAAAAGCGCCCCCTCCAGTTGGAAAAGTATGTGGCACTTCTTAACAGTAACATGTTTTATTTGGTGTCACAAAACCGCTAAATCAGTGTATAAAGCCTTGTAGTCGTTTATTTTCGTCACTTTGATTGTGTATAATTCAATACTTCAGCTTAAAATGAGCTTTACAGTTTTTTTAACTTTCTTTAGCGCCCCCTTAGGGTCGGCGCCCGGGGCGGCCGCCCCACCCGCCCTCCCTAGCTACGCCATTTGGGTAGCCAATCATTTTTTTTTAAAAAGAGGGTAGTCAGTTATTTTTAGAAAAGGTAGCAAGTAATTTTTAAAAGGGGGTAGCGAGTTTTAAATATTGGATAGCCAGTTATTTTAAAGAGGGTAGCTAGTGATCTTTAAAAAGGGTAGCTAGTAATCTTTAAAAAGGGTAGCTAGTAATCTTTAAAGAGGGTAGCTAGTAATCTTTAAAGAGGGTAGCTAGTAATCTTTAAAAAGGGTAGCTAGTAATCTTTAAAGAGGGTAGCTAGTAATCTTTAAAAAGGGTAGCTAGTAATCTTTAAAGAGGGTAGCTAGTAATCTTTAAAGAGGGTAGCTAGTAATCTTTAAAGAGGGTAGCTTGTAATCTTTAAAGAGGGTAGCTAGTAATCTTTAAAGAGGGCTAGTAATCTTTAAAGAGGGAAGCTAGTAATCTTTAAAGAGGGCTAGTAATCTTTAAAGAGGGTAGCTAGTAATCTTTAAAGAGGGTAGCTAGTAATCTTTAAAGAGGGCTAGTAATCTTTAAAGAGGGAAGCTAGTAATCTTTAAAGAGGGAAGCTAGTAATCTTTCCAGTCGTAGATGTAGTCGAGAAGTAGAGCTCACGCTTCAAACACAAAACACTCGAAATCGGCTCCAGGGTTCGAGTCCGTAGAACGTCTCTGAGTCCACCCAGCTCAAATGGGTACCTGAACCTGGAAAGTAAAAGTGACTGGGTTGTGCTGATTACTTTTTACTTTCATATACCGAGGTCTAATAAACAGATAAGCTTTACTTCATCCACCGAATTAACCATATTATTTAAAAGCCTACTTTACTTTTTACTTGTCTAACTATAGTATTTAAATACAAACTTGATTTTCTGTTTCTTATTTCCTCTAAAAAATATGTCCCCATTGTCTTAGGGAATGCTTACCACCCCCACACCGCTGACTGGAATATTCTAGAAAAATCAACGGAGTACCTAAGATGAGTTGGTGTAAAAAAAAAAAAAAGTTCTAGAACATTGCTCTAAGTCGACCTAAATCCCCCACCAACCTGCAGAACAAATGGTGAGAAGACTCAGGGGTGGGGGAAGATAAACGTAACGGCCCCCCGCTGGTGACTCCAGTTCAGCGATGCTCGCTAGAGCCTGATCTATTATTTTGTACACCGCTATTTATTAACTCAGGGGAGATAAACTCATACCGCAATGGCGGCTTCGCTGAGGCAGGGGAGGCGATGAAAATGTGGGGGATGGGAGATAACCTATCTCACGTTTTTAATGGGATAACTCGTCGTTTTCGATGGTTAAATCGGTTCGTGTTTGTTGTTTTTCTCTTCTGCCATCCACTTTTTTTCTTACCATCTGTGCTGCCAGTTTCACTAATGTGGTATGAAAATATATTTTTTTTATCTTTGAAAGAGTACATTTTGTACTAAATACAGAGGCGGAGCAACCCATTATGACATCCGGGGTAAACAATCAGTTTGCCCACCCCCCCCCCCCCCCGCCGTTCATATATATATATATATATATATATATATATATATATATATATATATATATATATATATATATATAATTTTACAGGTATATTTAGATGTATATATAGTTTTTCTAAATGATATATATATATATACCTGTAAAATTATATATATATATATATATATATATATATATATATATATATATATATATATATATATATATATATATATATATATATATATATATATATATAATTTTACAGGTATATTTAGATGTATATATAGTTTTTCTAAATGAAAAAAGCCTCCCCCCCCCCCTCTTTTCATCCACCCATCTGTAAAGGTTGGGGGTACTTTTTATCAGCCACTGTCCCTTAACAGTTATTTTTATTTCGGCGTCACACTGTGTAGAAAGCATCCCGCCCCATTCGTCCTACCATAGCTACGCCTCTGACTAAATATCTAGTTAGAAAATATTTTCAAGAAGTAATAGCAAATGACGGAAAAATTTAGAAGCATATTGTAAGCGGCCTGCTCAAGAGGAAGTTGAAAAAGGCAAAGTTTAATCTAGTGAGAAATATATAATAAACTAGCTTACCAGAACATCTAAAGTAAAAACCATCTATTGCAATGGTCATAAATTACCAGACACGTTAATAAGATTTCTTTTAGTGGGATTTTATTGTCAGAAAAATCAGCTATGTCTCTGGTGATATTCGAACCTGCAACTTAAAGTTAGAGCTGAATGGTTAACACCCAAGACACAGCTTCTCAAAGACTCATGATTTTTTAAATACTTTTTAATTTAATTTTTTTTGTTTAGTTGTTTTTTTTTTGTCTGAAATTATTCTTAATTCATTCGCAGAATTATCGTCGTCATTCTCTCTCTACAAACTCTCTCTGTTACAAACACTCAGGTTAATAACAAACATTTAATAATCATAGTCGAGGACGGCGTGGTTGTGTGGTAGATCTGAAAGACTGCTGTCCCTGAAGTCTCGAGTTCGGATACCAAGCGTGTGCCCTTCCCTTAATCTGATGGGTGTGCGGCTCACGTAAGGATCCATGACACCTGGCATAATGTGGATGAAGATGTCATTAAAACATTAATGATTTATCTGCCCAGTGTGCCCGAGTATGAATATACATTAAAATTATTACATTTGACAATTGCTATATCCGGATATTGTTGCGGATTCACATTTCACTTCATTTTTGTCTAAAGACAGACTTTCTTTTTGGCATAGTGAACAGCACTTAGATTTCTGTACATAGATATTTTTATTATCCAGATTATTTGTACAGTTTTACTATAACACAACACAGTTATCAGAACCATTAATTATCTCTACCAATGTTCCCTCTAAGGGGAAAAAGTTCGTGTGCAACGTGTATTTTGTGTGCGCGGTGTTCTAGTAGTCTTATACAATGATATATGTATTTTACAAAATGACTGCGTAGCAGTTGAAAATCACTGCGCGGCCGCGCAACCGCGCAGCATAAAGGGAACATAGATCTCTACCAAAATCACAGACGAAATAGAGGCAGGCAAAAGAAAGAAATGAAAAGACATCAGGCAATCGACAGAGTTGACACTGAAAATTTCGAAAGACAGAGCGGACATGAAGAAAATTACCAGAGTTATGTTAGTGGCGCCCCAAAAATAAACCTTGACTCTTGGACAGAAGATGAAGAAAAAATTGTTACTTAATCACTGTCATATTACGTAATCATTAATCATTGATATATCACTTAATCATTTTCATATTAATTAATAACTATTCGGTGAAATTCACTTTCATTAATCATTGTCACATCACTTTAAATTTTATCACTGATATATCATTTAATCATTAATCGTTGTCATATCACTTAATCATTACACGCTGGCGTTTCACTTGGCCATGAATTATGACTAACATAATCATCCTCCTTAAAAGTGCTTTAAATTATTCCCTCATGAGCTTCATCATCCTCTAGCCACGATGCTGTGGTCTGGTCGTTGGTTATCGCGAAATCCATTTCTGATTTATTATCTCCCCTATCCAGATTAAAACATCTCGTAAAAACGTATCCCACGTGACAGGGCCAGAGATAGCAGAAGTAGCTCGCTGATTGGCCAACATAAACCACGTGTTCACTGTTTCGTTCATCTGACGTAACCCAGATTTTTAATAGAAAACTTTTTTTTTATAATTCGCTGCTTCGCCCGACATGCGAAAATAAGTGCTTGCCTATTCCCACAAATTTTTTTTGGTCTGGCTCCTCGTAGAAGAAATCTGTTTGTTTGATCGTCGGGCACTGCCGACAATTGTTGTGGGCGAACATGCTATATACACAACTATAATAATTACTGATGTGCTTTATCAGTGAATATACTTTTAATCAAATACTTGGATTTATTTTTGTTTCGTGGCTTACGGGAAAAGTTTTGTTTAATTTTTTTTCATTAAAAAAAAATAGCTTCTACTTTTTAGTTCGTCGGTAGACAAGTATGAAAACGATACGTAGGAATTCATTTTTTTTTAAATTAAAGAATGACAAATTATACAAATTTTTGTATTCTTTTGTGTATGTCTCTGATGTTGTTGTTTTTTTTTTTTTTTTTTTTTTTTTTTTTTTTTGAGACGTATTATACGAGAATGTTACGGATATGGGTAAAGATACTTTTTATTTTATACGTGACTATATATGTGGGTATTACGGCTTATGGTAGGGTCAGGTTTTATTGATATATTAATGATGTAATATTTGTGTGGTGCTTTCTGAGTGGCGGTGGGGTGGGCTAAGCTTACATTATTGACTAATTAATATCCTAATCTTCATTATATATTTATAAATAAAATTAATATATATCGCTATATGTTGGACGTATTCCATAATCAATTACAGCAACTGAACAGTTCTTCTTGTTAACTTTTCATCCTTTTTATTGAAGATTTCCGTGAACAAAAAAAAACCTCTCATTTGACAGAATAAATTGAAACATCAGAAAGATTTCGGTGATACAACAGAAAAATAAAGTCGAAGTTACAACGGAAAGATACAACCTATAACAACATCTGACATGAAAAATATAAACAGATTAGAAACAAAAATATTAACAGATTATGAGGAAACAACAGCCATCTGACAGATACAGAAAAACACTCGGTTAACAAGAACCCCTCACAGATAAATGTGCATGAACATCTGCGATTACTAGGAAAGTAAAGCCATCTGGCATATACAGTAGAACAAGACGAAACAGCACCCATATCACAGATAAAGATACTGGAACATCTGATAGAAAAAATGTGAAACACATTACGAGGAATTAAAAGCCATCTAGAAGATACAGAAAAAGTCTTGATAGAACAAGATGAAACCCAACTATCAGATTAAGATGCACCAAACAGCACCCAACTCTCAAATAAAGATGCACCAAACAGCACCCAACTCTCAGATTAAGATGCACCAAACAGCACCCAACTCTCAGATAAAGATGCACCAAACAGCACCCAACTCTCAGATTAAGATGCACCAAACAGCACCCAACTCAAATAAAGATGCACCAAACAGCGCCCAACTCACAGATAAAGATACATCAAAGAGCACCCAACTCACAAATAAAGCTGCATTAAACAGCACACAACTCTCACATAAAGATACACCAAACAGAACCCATCCCACAGATAAAGATACATCAAACAGCACCCAACTAGCAGATAAAAATGCACGAAACAGCACTCATTTCCCAAATGCATCAAAGTGCACCCAACTCACAAATAAAGCTGCATTAAACAGCACACAACTATCAGATAAAGATGCACCAAACAGCACCCAACTCACAGATAAAGATGCACCGAACAGCACCTATCTCACAGATAAAGATGTACTAAATAGCACTTATTTCACAGATCAAGATCTACGAACACCTGACAGAAAAGACGAAACATCCTCTATCCAACAAACGCATGCTAAACTTGCTTTCGTTACCCAAATCTCCTTCAGATTCAGAACTACTGTCTTAAATTTAAAAAGAAAACAGTCTCGCCAAAATCAAAGAGGCCTTTAAAAAAACTTTTTTCCACTTTTCCACAGAACTGACCAGCCTTTCAAAAGGAACCTGAGGCTGGAAAACCGTTTCATCTGTGACGTCTGCTGCATGTGGGCGCCAGACGACCCGTGCTGGCCACGTGGTCTGTCGTGATACATCAAGCAGAGATTGCCGTCCTACGTGTTATTAGATGTACATCAAGCAAAAATTTGCTTCCTACATGTCATTTGATGTACATCAAGCAAAAATCTACTTCCTACATGGTAGCCGTACACCTTTCTTTAAATTTTATTTGGCTTAAATTACATGGATCTTTAGTAATAATTTATACATGGAATTTTATTAGACGCTTAATAGATATCTTTAAATTTTATTTTATGTGTTTCTATAATGGTCATTTTACATGGATCATTAGAATTTGCTTGATATATATATATATATATATATATATATATATATATATATATATATATATATATATATATATATATATATATATATATATATATATATATATATTTATTTATTTATTCATTTATTTATTTATTTATTTATTTATTTATTTATTTATTTATTTATTTATTTATTTATTTATTTATTTATTTATTTATTTATTTATTTATTTATTTATTTATTTATTTATTTATTTATCTATTTATTTTTTTATATTTTTATTTTATTTTTTTTTTTTTTTTATTTATATTTATAGTATAATATAATATATATATAAATATCATTTTACAGGTATATTTATATGATGTTTTAGATGCAGTTTTGGGTTTTATAACTGCTTAAGATAACATTTTGTAATCAGCATGTAAGAAGGCTAAAGAAGACAACCTAAACAGCTGATTGCTGATTTGCTCTTAAGCTTTTTTTTCAATAAGATAAAAAAATGTAGTTTTAGAAAACCAATTAAAATTGAAATAACATGCATTCTTCTTCTGCAAGCTCGTAGTTGTCTTTCCTGTCATAAAAAAATGTTTAATTATAATTAAATCATTTTTTTTTTAATTTAAGTCGAATTCAACACAAGTGAATAATTCCGTTTCATTTTCTTTTATTTTTAGACGGCAAAAAAAAATACTAAATTAGAATTGCTATTGCGACTAGAGACTCATCAAAAGAAAAAATAATATGAAAAGATTTCTTTTATAAAATTGAAGAGATATTTATTAAATATTATTTTAACATTTTTTAAAATCGTGTTTTTTTTTCTTGTTGTTTCATGAGAATTGTATGATAAATCAGTGTTTTTTCTTTTGATTGCTGGGATTTTTTTGTTGTTGTTTTTTTGTTTTTTTTTTTGTAGTAAAAATGGTCGAAGTGTCTTAACTTCCCTTCCAGACAGTCACGTGCGGCGTAGGGACCAATAGGATCCCTCGGCACATTTGGGCCGCTGGGGGGTCCAAAAGATGTGCGTACCGGGAAACCCCGTCTGCCAGAGGAAGTGGGACACACACGGTGCGCGGGGGTGAACGCGGTGCTGGGAGCTGCGGCTCATAATTTAGGTAAACAGATCTACGTTAAATGGGCCGCAAATTGTGATCTGAATCACTCGTCCACCCCCCACCCCCCCCCCCCCCCCCCTGGTATTGTCTTTGCATCTGTTTAGGTTATGCCACGCCGACGAGTTTTATTTTTTATTTTTTATTTTTTTTTAAATTTTTTCCCCGTAGTTTTGTGAGTTCAGACGGGTACGTTTTCTTGTACCGGTGGTTTTTTTTTTAGGGGGTGGGTGGGGATAAACAGAACCAAGGCCTTTCTTCATTTACCCAATCGGAAGCGGACGATAAAAAGAACGAGAACGGCATTACACGTGTGTTTATTTGTATGTTATATTTCGGTGTTTTGATTAGCCGGCAATCAGACGAAGGCGGAATGTCGAAACACTGAAACATTTTTTTTTTTCTCACACGAGAGAGAGAGTCAGTTCGCTTTCATCTTCTGACCATTTTCTTCGTGACTGCCCAGGTTCCGCCCTTTAGATTAAGTAAATCATTGTTCGTATTAATGCTTCGTGTATCCCGTGCGACCGACACCCCCGCACCTCGC